>NW_026861778.1:0-15924 GCF_026571515.1 Ruditapes philippinarum | reverse complement strand
AAATATATTTGGACTAGAGGAAACAGCCTATATTTGGCAGTAAAATATAAGGTAAATCACTGACACAATAATAATATAATATACCTGCAATTATTTGTTAATTCAAAGTTTTCCATGATTATGTACCTTTATGACAATGCTTTTTGCAAGTAACTGCTAATATCTTCACATAAATCACATTATTTTTTAGGTAGTAAACAAATGGTATTTAATATACCCATATATTCAACTAAATGAACAAAGAAACACATTCAAGTGGCGATGTGGCTGAGTAGTTACTACGTTGGACTAGAATTTAAGGATTGCTGACAGGGGCAAGCCATTTTTTCAATTAGCAAGAAATTTTACAATCATAGATTAATACTGGTTGGTTCCAGGAACGAATTTTAGAGTGTTTTAAAGCTTCTGTAAGCTAGCTGGGATAGCTTCCTCACATGAAAAAATCCAAAGTTCCTGTCAAGATTCAAACCCAAAGCGGTGTGGGGCAAATGGTAAGAACAGTCTTCGAAATTAGCGCCAGTCCGAGGCCCGAGGCCACTAAATTTAGCATCGGTCCGGTGATTATTGCAAGGTTGGTGGTCCGACGGACCATCATGAAAAATTATTATAAGAAAAATTCATCAAAATAATGAAGCAGGGTTCTTTAAAAGATCGATCTTTTCCCCTTTTTTGCAAATGAAACCCACCAAATCTGTCCTAAATGCTCAAAACACAGCAAGAGATGTCTAAATTGTATTGAGTAATGGAGGCCACCATTTTTTTTTCTTGGATATTTTCCGTACGGCACTGTCCAGTTACGGAAATTAAACCATTGTTTATTATGGTCATTATTTAGCTATGATTTTGTGATTATTGAGTTACGTAAATATTTTGTGTGAAAGTGATTTGTTTGAAGCAAATTGCATTGTTCATGTTCAATTCTAGTCAATTTTGCCTAAACAAAGGCCTTTGGTCCTTAAAGATTTTTCAAAGCTGTCAACATATGGCCCAGAATACAAGACGTATTATGCTTCTTTCAAAATTATCAAGGGAAGCATGATAAAGTGTTTTCCTGTTCCCATCAATTTATTACCTATCTATGTATTTGGTCCGGCTAAAAATCACCAGGTCCAGTAAGATTTGATATTTTACTGGCCTGAATGTCCTGTGCCTTTTAAAGTTTTTCGTGAAGACTGTAAGAATATATATCTGGTAAAAAAGTAATCCCTTGGAAGCATTAAAAACAGCAAAATTACATGAAAATTGCACACTCAGTTTGATTGAGTCTGTACATGAGGGATTATGAAAAAGTGCAACATCCCTCACGTCCCCTAGCATCAGCTTGAGTGGTACTTAATTCTCAACACTTAAACATGCTGAAGTCAACAACATTAACCAATAGCCACAGACACCCCTTCTGGAAGACATGTACTATACCAATTGCTTGAACACAAATGACCTTTCAGTCTTAAACTATGAACTTTCAAAGAGATTTTTGCAGGTTCAAATAAAGATATTTCCTCTAGTATTAGCATCATTTATGTAATTATTCCTATGTTAGAGACATGAAAAACAATAGTCCTAGATATAGCAAAGATAGTATTGATTTATGAATGTTTGAACATTGACATTAAGAGATTCCTTAAATTTTCCATAATATAACAAATTCTTGTACTTCAAATAGTCACAATGATCTTACATGTATTAACCATATCTTTAAAACTTGAAAATAATTTGATAAACATAATAATGAGATATGATTTATTAATTACCTTGGACAGCACAAAGTTGCCCAGCCATCTTACACAGTCCACATAGTTTCTATGGATATCTCTTGTTGAAAAGTCAGGGAAGTTCTGGTTATGTGTGGGAAATGGTCTGAAATATTAACAACATTGCTAATACTGAATGCTTAAAATTGCAAGAAAATTTAAATTGCATCAAGAGTACATTTTTAGAAGATAATTACTAATTTTCAATTAATAATTTTTTATTCAATTTCATGTGCATTCCAATTACATATGATGATGATGATGTGAAAATATGTGCAACAAACCTTTACCCTACCGAATCTTGACCAATTTATATTTCTGAAACATTACAACTAAAGTTCAAATTTTTTTCATGTTAGGGTTTTTAGTCACTCCAACACTGTAAAGATCAAATGGTGACTTTTTACATTTACTGGTACAGGAAGACCTGAGACCTGAGACCATGCCCCATCCCTGAGCTTTACTTCAATAACAAATGGGTAAGAACAACCTTCTGAAAACCGGTTTGATATTTTCTTTCATTGAAAGAATTCTTTGTCACTGGTAGAACTCCAATTGAAAGCAATGCTAGTAATGACTTTTAAGTAAAATCACTGTTTAAAATAAGCATTCTAATATAGCTAGCAGGAAAATGCAGTACTTATTGCACTTTACAATTTGTTTGGATAACAATGAAAATTTCTCTGAACTGTTTACAACTTTTCAACACTTACACATTCATTTGTTTAGCATTATATGTGTAGGAAGCTTTCATGGCATCAAGTATAACTTCTGTGTCTGTTTTCCACATCTTGAGTGAATGGTCCATACCACATGATATAAGTTTTGTACCATGTATGTTGAAATCCTGAAATATATATATTTGCTAATGCATTTACTGACAGCATGAATATAGGGAGCACACTGGTCCAGAAGTAACATTGTCTGGCAACAATACTAGCAGGTTGTGAGCTTGGTCCTATTACTTCTAAATAAAATGACCTTTTGATTTTGTACTTTACATTAAAGTATGTTAAAGAAGCAGTTATAATATTCTTTTTTTAAATGGAAAATCTTTGTACTATTTGCATAATCCTAAGAAAAAAAATACTGTATTGAGAAGGCAACTTCAATGTGAGTAGATTAAATTGTCCTGTTAATGCATGGCAAATAAATGTAAAGCCAGTTTAAATCTTTTTACAGATTAATTGACAGGTTAGCTGTGGAGCAATAAATCTAATCGGTTTACTAACATACTAAAGGCTTCAGACTTGTCACTGGGGATTGTCACTTGTTTGAGTCGCAGCCATGGTTTAGACCTGATAGTGGTGTATTGATTCTCTCATGAGAATTCACACAAAAGTGTGCCAGTTTTTATCAATTTCATTCACAAATTTTAGAAATATTACAAAACTGGTTGTAATGAAATTGTTTTAACTGCTGATCATTTTTTGAAATAAAAGTAAACTTTGTCTAATATGACAAATTATTAAAAGCTGGGTATATTAAACTTTTAAGCTGCATGAGTACTGTGTTTCATTTATCTTATCTATGGATGCAGGAATTTGTCAATGACAGGTTAACAAAATAAACCATTTTGAGAGAAGAATGGTGAAAATGAACATTAAATTGTAGAGTATAAAACTTACAGCACTAAGAACTTCATCTCTGTGGCCATCCACTCCACCAAATATTATAACACAAGTTGACATCTTAACATTCCATAGTCGCATTGTGTTGTCTAAAAATTAGCATTAACATTTCTCATCATAAACATATATGTAAATAATAACTGTAACTTTAACACTATGCAAAAGCATATCAGTACAGCATTCCTCGAATCTCTCCAATAAGCAGTTTGACAGTCTTTACCATTATACTCCTTCATGAACATATCCCACATGAACTGAAGAAATTTTCATATTGAAATTTTTTAAATTAACAATGTGAATATTTCAAAATTCCAATCTAAATAAGTTCATAAAATTATTATAATAAAGTTAATAGTATCTTATTAACTTAAAATGATGACTGTACCACCTTGTTAAAAATAACATTAAGTTACTGTTAGTAAAGTTTTTCTGTATCTATGTTTTCTGTTATTAGTAATGACAATGTTTGGTGAGAATATACAGAAGAAAGACTACCTCTGGATACAGATAATAACATATTGTGATCATTTGGATGAACTTTCAACTCATTCACTGCAGCTCCATGACCAATGAAATGCTAAAAATACAGACATTTATAAATACCATTAGTTTTCTTATTCAAATCACAATACAAAACCTGACAAAAAATCTAAACTCAGACCCTTGTAGTCTATAGACCTTGAATCACTAAAGTTGAAACCTCAAATAAATGTTGACCCAGTAAATATTTTGAAGGGAAAACCCTGACTTTATTTTACTAAATCGTGTACTAGGGTATATAAATCAAACTAAAAGTTATAAACACTATGAACATATATAAATGTAGCAAGCTAGAGTGTATTAATAAAACTCTTTACCTTAATACATTGTTGTGCAATAGGACTGATAACTCTAACAATTCCTCTTAAGCCTGCCACACAAATCAAAGGTTGCTGAGTTTCATCATCATAAGTCCATGCACCACAGTAATAATTCTCATCTTGCTTGAATTCAGAGTCAAGGTTTTTTGCTTCTGTTTTAAATTTTATTAATAACACCTACAGTTACCATCCATCACATTTTAGGTTGCATTTAAAAGGTTGATATATTCATCAATTTCACTAGAACTATAACAACAATTCCTATCCACTCATTCTCTGCACAAAATTTTGTACATATAAGATAAATATGTACTGGTTGGGGACCACCAAAACCGGACAACCACCAAACCCGGACGGCCCCAAAAATGCTTAATTTAGAATTTTCTTTGTTCAGTGGTGGTCAGTCATTTTTATATCAACAATAAATGCATGTTTCTTCTAAAATTAAGTAAATAAATTTATTTCAACCTCCGTAAATGGTAATATTTTAATGTCTATTTCAAGAATGTTGACGTTGAAATTTGGGGGCCAAGAAAGCAATGCCTGACCTCATATACCAGCTATAATCATTTGCAGAGTAAACAATAGAATATCCAAAACTTCAGCATTTGTTGCTGAAATATTGTATATCATGTTAAAAGTCAAAAATCAAAGCACCCAAGCTTTTATCTGAATTAAATCACGTCATGTACATATCTGTCCGGACACATGGTACTGTAGTGTTGACAATTTAGGTAATTTTGATACCCTCCTTGTCGAGCCTCAGATATAAGAGTCAATACATTCAGAAATAAACAAACTAGTTTGTTAGTTAGGAGAAGAACCTAGCTGAACTGTGTCAATTTTTTTTATCTCTATGTTAAAAATTATGAAATTTGTACGGAAAAATGTTCAAAAAGTGTCCGGTTGATGGTCCCCGACCAGTATGGTCAGGGATTTCAACATATATGATCTAAAACTAAGCAAAGATACCTCAGCTAATATTTTCATTTCACAAAATAGTCAGCTGACAGAATGCATTAGGTAATTGATAATCATATTATACGGTATTTCACAATGAAAAAACCTTAACATGTAGTTGTGAGATTTATTAAAATAATCTGTAAAATAATTTAATATTTTTTATTTAATTGATCAATTATCATAAAAAATTGTAATTGTGTGAGATAGTATTGGTAAGGATACAGAAGGATCTGCATATGCCTGAAGTAGTTTGATATGTCCCTCTGGCTTACTTTCATACAATGTCACCTACAATAAACATGTATTAATTAATATATCAATGAGTAACAGAAGTGGGCACAATGACACAAAATAAGATGTTACACCTAATGTGTTTTGAACTACTAAAGGGCTGATCTTTAATAAAATATTACTTAAAATAACTACAAAAAAAACTTGAAATAATTTTAACTAATGATAATGTTTTCAATCTCTATTGTAACATGTATTACTTGCAATTTCATTTGCCTCAACATGACAGAAAATTACATTTACTTACTCTGTTATGTCCTACTGTAATAAAAAGAAGAGGATCTTTTTCTCCATGAAATGTGTTGAACAATACTCCAAATATTGGCTTTTTGTGATCCTCCTGAATGAAATAATCTTATTGTCATGTAAATTTTTCATTATTTTTAATATACCATTACTAGCTTCAACATACATTTTGTAATTAAATCAAATGAAAAAAAAAAAAATGTCAACAAACATTAAGATGTATTTTTATTTAGATTATTTATTAATTTCTATAAAAGTTGCCACTTTAACCAATTTAAAGCTATTTTAATTATATGTTTAAAAATGGATAAATTAATACCTTAAGCCAGTTTGAACATTTAAATTTAAGTTTTTGTTTTCCTTTCTTATTCTTTCCCGTTTGTTTAGAACCTGGTAAATTTGATGAATCAGACTGAGTGTCATCTTGTAGTGTGCTCACTGTACTAGAAACGTCGTCCTGAATAAAGAGTTCAAAGTAATCATTAGTAAAACGATATCACTATGGATCAATGTGTGTTAAATAATTTGGACCTAATTAGTTCGAGTACGAATCCATAAAAAATCATTTTCTAAGTTTTATAGTGTTTATAAAATACAAATAATATTATGGAGTATATCATCAGGAAGCTTAATCATTTGTTAGTACCGTATCATCTCCTGATCCTTCATTTTGCTGTAAAATAGACAGGCGTGGACGTTTGTTTATAACCGGCATTGTTTGAGAGTTTTCGCCTATGTCCGACATTTTGAACAGTATATTAGTCACGTGATTTGCATGTGCTTTCTAATATTTCCCGCCAAACGTTGCCAGCGGTGATCCGACACGCTACGCTTGCGCAGAAAGAAAACAATCCAATATGTCTGACACCTGTCAAAACAACAATTGTCAATAATCCGGTAATTGGGACAGGTGATTAAAATTTTATCCTTACATCTTTATTGAATTACATATTGTTGTTTTATTGGTTATTGAGAGTCTCATGTTGCAAATTATAGAGGGAGCAGTTCTTAAATTTAACTGCCTTGCACAAAAACTGATGAAATTGAAAAAAAAACTTGCCATTCATGAATGATTGAGCAGTGTTGGGGATTTTGTATTAGGAGCTTATGTTTTAGAATTATAAGTTGCACTTAAAGGCTGACCATTGTCTTTATATGCAATATTGATTATGAATAATACTGATTAATATTTCCCTTATAAACAAGTTGCAGCTTGATTCATTTATTATATATACATGTCTAGGTTATTTAAATGTCTAACTTTCTAAGTCACATATCATAGACATGTATGGTTTTTTATTATGCAGGACAAATTTTGCACATGAGACAAATCGTAATTACGGAATCAAAGGACTCAAACATTACAATGAAGTAAAGTTTCAGGCTACATACTGCACTAGTCCTATAAATTTGAGATATGGCCAAAAATAAAATTGGTTTCCCCTTCCCAACCCATTAATATTAGGGTTGGGTAGGTAGGTAGGAAAATTATTTTTATGCCCCCGCCATGTAATGGCCGGGGCATATATATAGTGTTACACTGTTCCGTCATTCCTTCCTTTCGTCATTCTGTAATTCCGTCATCATCAGTTTCCGTTCATTATCTAAGTAACGGTTGCACACATTCAACTCAAACTTGACATATGGATATGTCTTGTGAAAATACAGGTCAAGTTCGAATTTGGTCATGGTTCGATGATTTTTGGCAGAGTTATGCCCCTTTTACTTTGAAAATAATATGAAATTTTCAGTTTCTGTTCATTTTCTCCCCAACTGTAAAACACATTCAACTCAAACTTGACATATGGATATGTCATCAGAAAATACAGGTAAAGTTCGAATTTGGTCATGGTTTGATGATTTCATTTCGTGATTTATACTCACCTGATAGTACATTACATTAGGATTTATCTCCGCATATTACGTTCAATCCGCCTAATAAAAACCAAGCGTCTAACTACACTGATCATCACATGATCATTAGACGCTCTGTAGAAGAACTACAGAACCCCAGTTTATTCTCGGCGTTCAAAACGTTCACATCGTGTTATGAAACTATTTTCTTGTGTGATTATAGGACTTTTATTTTGGACTTTTATTGTAAGTTTGTTTTTTGTTAATTCTATCATGAATAGTGAAGCTATTTCTTCTGATTTGGTGGAAGAAAATTTATCGGAAAGTTCAGTTTCTAGAACTTCCGGTTTGTCATCTTCGGCAAAGAAACGCACTCCACGTGCGAGTAAGAAAGATTTAGATTCTTTACGTAAAGATGTTACCGATTTTAAAGGTGAAGTTTCTTCTTTACATGCTAAATTTGATCAGCTCATGGGTTTTATGACCAAGAATAATTCGGAAACTGTCTTGCAGAGACCGAGTACTTCTGACACTCAGGAAAACTTCACTTCTGGTGAGAGTAGACCTGTGCCATTGAGGGATAACCGCCCCAAGGGGGTGTAGCCCCTTTTGTTATTTTCTTACAAATTTTAAATTGAAAGGATTAAAATTTTCCTGAGGATATTTTCTCTCTTTGAAACCCGGGAAAAAGGGAGCGTTCTAAATTAGGCTTTACTTAGCCGGGGCGCCCGGTTTTTTGCTTGTTGAATTGTTGCGTTAAAGGGTTCCACACCCAAATGGTTTATAAATCAGTTCAAGGGTAAAGAAACTTTTTAGCAAAAATTTTTTGGGTTGAGATGAAATTCTAAACCGAAAAAGATATTCGGGGTTTGCTTTTTTATGAATTCAGTTACATTATTTAAGGGCAGGGCGCAGCTCGCCCTTCTAGATTTCAGTTATAAAGCTTTTTAAAATAAAATTTTCCGAAATTGACTCTGCAGAAATTTGTTGCAATTTAAATCTTGCCCTTATTTAGAATCACTGTGATGAAAAAAATGTAGTAAAGCAGCTTAAAAAGTTTTAAATTTCCTTTTTATTAAAAACCTCTCAAAGTTTGAGAGATAGCATTTAAATTCTGTGCAGCACGTATGGGCTTTATTATTAAATTTATAAAATACAAAAAGGCGGGGGGAAATTTTTTTTCGTTTAAAGGGAAAATTCCAAAATGTAAAAAATTACGTGTGTTAGAGTATTTTTGCGTTCTAAAAAAGTTTTGGGATAAAATTTTTCTTGGGGTGTTTTTCACCTTTAAGTAAAAAGAAAGGAAGTTTTCTGCCCCGGCTTAAATGATTTAGAGCATTGGGATCTTTAGGGGAATTCCCTTTGCCCCAACAGGATGTTTGGGAGGGTAGGGAAAAAAAGTTAAAAGTGGGAAAAGAGTTTGAATTCCCCAATTGTCAGATCTTTTACCAGAGGTAGGGCGCAAGAGGAAGTTTCCAGATTCTACCTCTTCAAATCAGTGGAAGAGACCACGGTTGCCTAATCAGACTTTTGAAAGTCGTCCTGCCAGGAGTCAATTTCCGAGCTACAGGACAGCCACAGAGGCCAAATAGGTAGTAATTTTACCATACCTAAGGTGGTAAAATCACAGCCTAAAACATCTAATGTAAGTAGTACTTTTTGTAACAAATCAACATGACTTGTTAATGATTCATCCACAGATACCTGTTGGGGGCAGGCTAAAACAGTTTTATCCAAAATGGTTAGAAATAACAGAAGACCAATGGGTTCTAGATATAATAAAGGAAGGTTACAAGTTAGAATTTGTAGAAATTCCAAAGTTCAATGGGGTATTGGAAACAAGAGTCCCCCAAAACAATTAGATATTATACTGCAGGAGGTAGATACATTAATAAAAAAAACATGCTAATAGAAGAAATACCTCCAGACCAGGTCAAACAAGGTTTTTACAGTACGCTTTTTCTTGTTCCAAAGAAAACTGGAGATCTAAGGCCAGTTATAAATTTAAAGCCCTAAACAGGTATCTGAAACATCAACATTTCAAAATGGAGTCTTTAAAATCTGTTCTAAATTTGGTTCAGAAAGGAGATTATGCAATTTCGATAGATTTGAGCGACGCATACATGCACATCCCTATATATTACCCTCACAGGAAATACCTAAGTTTTTCTGTTCAGGGCAAGGCATATCGATTTCGAGCACTACCATTTGGCCCCAAGTCTGCTCCTCGAACTTTCACCAAGCTGGTTACAGTAATAGCAGCTTATGTAAGACAACAGTGGGGGTTTCGTCTAGCAGTCTATTTGGACGATTGGCTCGGGCTAAATGCAGTCAAAATACAGCTTGTTCAAAATCTATCGAGATTGCTGGATCTTCTTATGCAACTAGGCTTTATAATAAATGTCAAAAAATCTCAACTGTGTCCAGCTCAGAAAATTACTTACATAGGGGGCTGTTTCAATTTAGAAAAGGGAAACAGTAACACGCGACACCAGACAGACATCACAAAATTGTGCAGTTTGTTCTGGCAATTCAAAAACAACAGATGGTCACAGCCAAAATTTTGTTACAAATTCTGGGTTTGATGGCATCATGTATAGAACTGGTTCCGAATGCAAGGTTATTTATGCGTCCAGTGCAATTACATCTACTTCATTATTGGCGACCCATTTCTCGGATCTCAATTTCAAAAATACCAGTTACAAATCATTTGATAGGTCACCTTCAGTGGTGGTTAGTCCCAGCCAATATTTTCAAGGGCAGATCTTTTCTACCATGGAAAACGGACAAGGTTCTCCAAACAGATGCTTCGATGATAGGCTGGGGGGCTTGCATGGAAAATCATTTAGTGCAGGGACAGTGGTCTCAAAGCCAAAAGAATCTGCACATAAATTGCCTGGAGATGGAGGCAGTTTTTCTTGCTTTGAAAAAATTCAGCCATCTGTTAAGAGGTCAAAATGTCATGATACGGTCAGACAATACAACCGTAGTACAATATATAAACAAACAAGGGGGAACAAAATCGCCTTACCTTTGTCTCCAAACTTGGAGTTTATGGAAATTTGCTCTACAAAATCAAATGAATTTGAAAGTAGCCCATATCGCAGGCAAATTAAATGTAGTACCCGACAGTCTAAGTCGAATGAAAATTCAGCCAACGGAATGGAGTCTGAATCAGTCAGTTGTTCAAACAATATTTCAAATTTGGGGTGTTCCGAGCATAGACCTTTTTGCATCAGCCCTCAATCGGAAAACTCAGATATTCTGTGCCTGGATCCCACACCAAGAAGCATATGCAATAGATGCTCTCTCAGTTTCATGGGAGAACATGTATGCTTATGCTTTTCCCCCAATTTGTCTCATTCCCAGAGTTCTTCATCATATGAAACAGTTTCATTGCAAACTGATTCTAATAACTCCATTCTGGCCACGACGCCTATGGTTTCCAGAGTTATTGAATCTGTCGGTAGCTCAACCGTTTCGTCTTCCATTGGTTACAAATCTGTTACAACAACCAAAATCTCAGATATGCCATCCAAATCCAGGTGTTTTGAACCTGACTGCATGGTTGCTATCGACAGACAGTTTAGAGAAAAAGTTTGTTTTTTTCAAAATCAGTTAGGAAACTTCTTACAGCCAGCTGGAGAACTGGTACTCAGAAAGATTACTCCAGTAAATTTAGACAATTTATGATATGGTGTCGTGAAAAGAATATTTATTGATTCCTTACAGCATCCTGTAATAATTGTGCTGAGTTTTTTTAAAGGTTTACAGTATCGTACAATAGCAGGTTACCGCTCTATGTTATCTGCACTTTTACCTCCAGTAGATAACACTCCTATTGGTCAACATCCGTATGTTATCAGATTATTAAATGTATTCATTTTAAGACCTCCTCTAACAAAGTTGTTGCGTGAATTGGATTTGCCTAAAGTTCTCAGTGTGCAACAAAAATATTCTTTTGAACCTTTGAGAAAAACATCAATTAAATTTTTAACATATAAAGTTGTTTTTCTTATAGCTATCACGACATTCAGGAGAGCCAGTGACCTTCAAGCGCTAAAATTAGGAGAAGGAGCTATATCTGTGAAGGCAGATGGGGTAACTTTTATCAGACAAGGTTTGGCTAAACAGGATAGACCTGGTCATTCATCGGCAAAAATTTTTTGTACCAGCTTTCAAGACCAACAAATTACTTGATCCTAAAAGAGCACTTGCTATCTATCTTAAAAGAACTGAATCTTTCAGACGTTCTAAAGGTAAAGATGAAACAAGTTTATTTCTGACAATAAATGTACCTCATTCTAAAGCTTCTTCACAAACTTTGGCTTCATATATTGTTAAAACTATTCAAGAGGCTTATGAAGATAAACATAAAAGTGTAACAGGACATTCTACAAGAGCTTTAGGTCCCTCAAGGGCACTTTTTAAAGGTGCGTCAATGAAATCAATTCTCGATGCTGCAGATTGGTCAAGAGAAAACACCTTCGTTAAATTTTATTTGAAACAAGTTGCTCCAAGTGTTCTCACTGTGTAGTTAAACGTCACTATAGTTCAACGTTAGAAGATTGAAATTTTCCAAAGATATTTTTTATTCAAAGTTTATTCCCGACGGATTTTGTGGGGAAATGATTTTTGGGTTAATTGTACTGTTTAGTATACATGTATATATGGGATATAAAGAAGTTTTATGAAAGTTTTTTATGAGGTTCTTCAAGAAGAAGAATGTTTTAAAATATAAAAGAAGAAGAAAAGAGAGAAGTCTTTTTTTCAGAGATTGTTTTTATGATCTTCAAGAAGAAGGCAGAAATACATCACCACTTCCGGAGGTGAGTACTGCTTAAAAATCTATCCTAATGTAATGTACTATCAGGTGAGTATAAATCACGAAATGAAATTATAAAATTTGTTTTCAAGTTATAATTTTATGAGTGGATTTATACTCACCTGATAGGTTCCACCCTCCTCCCCTGATGTATTTCTATAAGTTATACTAGGTTCACGTTTTTCACTTATAGAATAAACTTGGGTTCTGTAGTTCTTCTACAGAGCGTCTAATGATCATGTGATGATCAGTGTAGTTAGACGCTTGGTTTTTATTAGGCGGATTGAACGTAATATGCGGAGATAAATCCTAATGTAATGTACTATCAGGTGAATATAAATCCACTCATAAAATTATAACTTGAAAACAAATTTTATAATTTTCTTGTATTTTTTTTGGCTCATATAGAAGGCATGTAACTTCAACTAATGTTAATTGCAAAATATATAACAATATATTTTTTTTAATCATAATGTAATAAAAGCTTGGGTCTTATTTAAATCACTCTTGATTCTACCTCCTTGATCGTACAAGTACAGATGTTATATTGTGTCCGGAGTAAAATTCGATTCCATGATTCCTAGGTTGCGAGAAGGAGATCTTGACCTACAAAGCCACCTCTCCCCTCCGTGAGCAATTACAATAACAACACTGATAATAACATGTCTTTCAAACATAATAATGATTACAAATGCATAAATAAATTTATGTGAAATATCTTCAACAAAGTTTATGGAAACAACAGTGTATTTCATTAGTAAATGTAAAATGTGACTAAAGCATATTTTGTTATTATCTAGTCAAAACTTGTTATCAATTTGAAATAAATAATTAAAATTTGATAACACCGTGACAACGTTAATTGACACAAAAAATGATTTTATAAATACTCGACATAACATTTGTGTTTCTTTTTAACAATGTCAAACATATCAAATGAGTTAATATCATCATAATTTAAGTTAATAACAGAACACTTTAAACAATAATTATTTTACACTATTAAATACATGTATCGACAACACCGTTAACATTTATTGAACATATACAAATGTGTGTTAAGAAACGGAAGACGAACAAGAAGCGGTTGACATGTATAAGAAAATATAAAAAAAATACCACTTTTAATTCATTTAAGCGGTATGCCTCCCAATTCATGCTAATTTTCATGAATTTAAAAAAAAAATATAAAAAAGTAAAATATTGTCAAATGAACAAAGAAAGTTATAAACACATTGCAAATGACCCTTAAAATATATGAATATTACCAAAAAAATAGATCAGAATCTTTACTGCATTAACTACGCAGTAGAAAAAATATTATGACGAACTCTGAAAAATTAGCCATTATAGCATATGATATAAATTATGTCTGAAATTGTGAATATCTTTACTTTTCTAAAAATCATAGAACATTTTTCTCGAGTTTTATTTCTTGAATGTTTTTGTCTCATCTAGAAAAATGCAACTGTAAACATCGGTATATAGGGAATTTGTATTGTGGGTATCCACGATGTTCATAAATACAGCAGCGCTTACATGTTAAAACAGACAAATGGCAATGTTTCTGTTATAATAACTTTTATATAATTATACAATAAAATAATAATATGATTATACATAATAATTTCTTTTCCATTATCTGTAGTACAATGCAAAAATAATGTTACTTAATTAAATTTGTAATAAAAGAACGATTGCAAATATGTTACTAAATAAGTAACAAAATATCGATGCAAAATATGTCACTCAATTTGTAAAGAGGTAGCAAATATAAAACACGTTACTAAATTTGTAACAAACTAACAATTGCAAATATGTTATTAAATTTGTAACAAAATAACAATTGGAAAATGTTACTAAATTTGTGATTAAATTTTAAGTGCAAAATATGTTACGAATTTGTAACGAAATAGCGATTGCGAAATGTGTTACTGAATTTGAAACAAAGTAACGAACTGAATTTTATAACAAAATAATAAATAAAAAATACGTCAGTTAATTTGTAATAAAGTAACAACCGATAGAAAACACATCTTGCTTTGCTATCCTTTACTTTCACACATTATTTCAAATCTTTTTCACATTTTAAAACAAGTTTTCGTAGAAGGATTCCAAATTGGCGGATATTTTCTTGAATAGGTCTTTCATCGGCAGCTATCGATAGTTTTGCATCGATTTCGATGCTCGAGTTGTTTATCTATCAAATAAAAAATAATCATAGTATCTTTCTTATCAAGGGTGAGGAAGCGTAATATTAAATTTGAATATATAAAAGAAAAACAATGTGTTGAATAATATTTTTCCTTCTATGTCTATAAATGAATTTATTACTTAAATATATATTAAAGTGGCATTAAAAGCTATATATTTAAAATAATTGGCTATTATAATGGCCACTGACCAATAATATTGATAATGAGAAATGTTTAGGATGCCTAATATATATACTGCCATTCTATTTTTATTAAAAAATATTGAACGATAACGATCATACCCGAAGAATATTTATAGAAATGTCGCTGAGTCACTTGTGTATTTTATTATACATCTGAACCACACAATACAGTGGAAACAAGAAGTATATTTTAAAACGATACTTGGCCGAAGTAAATCTGTTTAACATGCTAAATTATGTTATTTCTAAGTTTTTGATTCAAAAAGAAATGCTAGCAATGCTTGCATAACAATGACATGATAATTTGTTCCTCCAGCTATTAGGAAAATACCCATTTCTTAAAAATTAATTAAATTAAAGCATATTTATATATATGATTTTTCGAAGAAGAACAACTTCTATTTACGGGGTCCCTTTTAATTGTTAAACGTTTGACTTGCTAAATTTTGTAATCATTTACAAATTAACCTAAACATTAAATTAAAAAGCTATCCTCATTCCTGTTCATTTTGTTTTAGAACTATCTTTTAAATTGGCAAAACTATCCCTAGAGGTATTAGAATGGTAAGAACTTTCCTTTACATTTTATTTCAGAATGGTTAGAACTGTCATTTACATTTTATTTTAGAATGAACAATGAGATTCAACAAATTCAGTTTTGTAATTTTAAGATGACCAATGTAAATTTTTCTAATATTCAGTCCGGGACAAACTTTTGTAAATTTATGAAAGATCTTTAAAATAATCACAGATTTCGGACGGAACAAGATCATGAGACATTAATTGTTTGTCTGGACAGAAATCGGAGGGAAACAATAACGAACAGTCTGACAGATAACGCCAATCTTTAGTCATTCGATTTCGATATAAGCGTAAACAAAGTACAGCAAGTCTTATGACTTTTGAGTGAGATTTCTTCAAGACTGATTTGCTTAAAATACATACATTGTAAATGACCAAACAAACCTTGATATATCGTCTTAGTATTAATGGAAGTTTTCGTAACCTGTTATTTTACATACATTACAAAATAATGAAATTTAATGTAATGGATACAGTCATATTATAAAAAAATATGTTTAAATGCCAATTTTACGTAAGCTTT
>NW_026861777.1:0-39443 GCF_026571515.1 Ruditapes philippinarum | reverse complement strand
TCAAATAACCTAGCACAAATGTTTAACATAATGGGTTGGCGTGTCGCGCGCAAAAAATCTTCAACAGGACAAAAGTTAAGGTCTTACTACCGTCCGGATTACGTTTGTCCGGATCGTAACAATAATGAGTTGACGTGTTATGCGCAATAATCGTGTGACTTAGTAAAAGGTCAAGGTCATACCTTTATGTCATATGTGACAGCGGGTTCGACAAATTGCGCTTGTGCATTTAGTTATATAATAATAGTATGTTGAGGCCATAATCATGCTGTTTCACTTTGCTTCATTCACCCTTTTTCATATAAACTTACGACAGTTCACTCGTTATATTCTTAATTCATTTATTTACTCGTACATGTAAGTTTTGATCTCACGTGTATTAATTATATTTGATCGATTTCTAATATATAACTTCTTATCTTAAATGATATTCGGATCATGTTTATATTTACTATATGAACATGGTGTCAGTTATTGTTTTAAATATCAGGTCAGGATGCTCACTGACAATTGTATAGGATAGGATAAAATAATTAGATTAAATTAGGTTAAATTAAATAGATAGAGACAGACAGACTAACAGAAAAATAGACATTACCATATTATCAAAGTTAACATTAAAGTATCACAGATGAATAAAAAATTGATTCGCTGATGATCTGTGCAAATTAAGACATATCAAGTGACAATATTTCATTATTTGCATAATTGGTTAGGTAAAATCAAAATAACTTGCCATTTGCAAAATTTGTAAAGAAAACATAGAAAGTTGATATAATGTATCAGTTATGTTCTATAGGGCAGTCATTTAATAGTTCAGGTCATATTAATATTGTATCAAAAATACTTTTCTTTATCAATTATTGTTCAATTTTCAATTTTGAAAGGTATGATTAAGTCGACCCAACTTGACAGCAAAAAATGAGCATAATGCCACTTTATAAGACATATTCATCAATGTTTTACAACAGAGATCTATATAATTATACATATGCCGTTTTTTAAATATCTATATAATTTACTTTTTTCGTAAAAATCAACACAACACCTTAATACTAGTAATATGTTACAATTTCATATGATAATTGCATATGGTAGATTAAGTTGTTATTTATACGTAAAAATCCTATATATGCTATTTTATAATAGACTAAGCTCGCAGATATAAAATATAATGTGATGTTTTACAACATAAATCTATATAAACATACACTGTTTATTTTATAGGGTTAACGCACGTTTTTCCGTGTTATAACGTCTGCAGAGTCCCGAGGAACGGTTGGTGCCGAGCCCGGTAGGGCGAGGGCTCCAACAGTTCTGAGGGACTCTGCAGACTTTATAACACGAAATAAACGTGCGTTGACGCTATTATAGCATAAAATTTTAAAACAGATTCATGATGTATATTTCATACAAAACACAATTACATTAAATCCTTGTGCTTGGACGGTATTTATCCAA
This sequence comes from Ruditapes philippinarum, assembly GCF_026571515.1. NCBI lineage: Eukaryota > Metazoa > Mollusca > Bivalvia > Venerida > Veneridae > Ruditapes > Ruditapes philippinarum. The sequence goes on along the minus strand of NW_026861777.1, from coordinate 37,982 downwards.
TTCCACATATTTTACGTATGCGTTTTATTTTTCCGGGGCCAACAACTTGGGAAATTCTCAGAACCAAACGAAATTTTGAATTTTAATTGATTTAACAAAGCTTGACACTGGAGATTTATTATCTCAAGAAAAAAAACAACGTTACATTACTCAACCCTCTACCCAAGACAAAACATGACCCTCAGAAATTCTTAGAATGATTTCATATTGACGGTAGAAAAAAGATTAGTGACATCAGAATCAGTTTTTTTTTCAAGCACACAAGTTTATAAAAAAAATCAGGCACTAAACATTATTCTCTCAAAGAAATATAAAGAGCATTTATCAACAGAAACATCAATGAAACAACATTTTCTCATATTTATTTTGTGTTATCTTGTTTTGTAAGCTAATCGGGGGGTTAAACTGAATATTTGTTTACATTGACAACTGTCCGTTTCTTAGAAATGGCGACAACAAGATTAGCAGCGATGTCTAAACTATACGCCGTATTTCCGGCATAGTTACTTGAATGTTGCTCGCCGTATTTAATGCGATTTAGGCCCTCGAATCAATAATTTCAATGTAACAAGAGCGTATGACTCTTTGGCAAACAGGCCAAATCGTATTTTTAAAGGTTTGTTTACTGGGCCCTGTATGTATTGCGCATAGGTGAAACCGTGCTATAACAAGAGCGCGTGACTATGTTAACACATGGTTTTGGTCCCGTTATAACATGGGCAAAATAGGGAAAAATAGCCGATTTTATGCTATAATATATACTAGTATATAATAAACTATGTTTTTTTTCTTTGTTATTAAATGCGAAATATTCAATAATATACCAAGAACAAATTAACACCATACTATCAGTAATATGTTTCAATTTCAAGAATTCGTGTTTAAAATACACTTAATGAATGTAAAGTTACATGCTTATTGAAACGTATATACATGTTATTTTATAGCAGACTGGGCTGACACGATGGCTGAAGTAGACGGTCGTTCAACTATAACTGACATTGACATTGTTTGTACCCCTTGTTTTGAGGGTGATATTCGAGAGCAAGCTGTGAAATATTGTCCTGAATGTCTGGAGTTTTTGTGTACAGGATGCACTCAACACCATGGAAGACTGAGAATTAGCCGTTCCCATAAGCTTGTAGACAAGAACGAGGCAAAACAGAAGTCACATGTGACCGTGACAGCAAAATGTTTATATCACCCAGATCGTGACATAGAGATGTACTGTAAAGAGCATGATATGGTTTATTGTTTAAAGTGTATTGCTACAGACCATAGGTTTGTATTTATTTTAGATTCATTTCTCTTTGTTAAGTGTTTTTACAATTACTACTATGATTTATAATTAGTTTGAAAATAAATCAATATTTTGTAATAATTGCAATGGTATATTAAAATCATGTGAGATCTTGAAAAAAGGTGTCATCGAAGCGACGGACATCGGAAATATCGTGGGGGGGGAGTAATAGGCGCTGTAAATCAGTATTTTTATAATTGGCAACTTGACAGTTATTGTCACAATCATCTTTCAATTACTAGTAGATAAAACAAGTAAATAACACAGTCATGAGGACAAAAACAACTCCATTCTAACAAACATAAATAACTTCCAAATTTTAATAATGATTTTTAGTTAGGTACAGCAAATACCTATCTATATCCTTGTGATAAGACATTATGATTGTAAAAGAATTCACGCGAAGACAGTTGCCAAATTAATTGTATACGATTTATAAGAGCTTTCATACAGATGAAAACAACAAGATCATCTCTATAAATGTATCTAGTTAATACGTAAAGTAAAATAATCCTAAAATAGAATACTGAAATTAAGATGCTGAATGTACTGAATTACTTTATCTGAGAAGTTAAAATTTCTTGTTAACAGGTCCTGTACGGGAGTGACAAGTTTAGACGACTTATCAGTTTCTACTGATCAGAAAAGAGAAACAGAACGTTTAAAGGCTGACATTATGAACACCCAAGAACGTTTAGAAAATACTGATAAGAAAACGAACCTGAAAAGCATAGAGGAACAAAGAAATGAAGTCATTTCGCAAATAGAGGGACTTGCGCGCGGTTTGGTAGAACATATCCAGAAGTTGGAGTGTGAAGCTTTGGAAGGTCTAGATGCGGAATATTCTAAAGTCAAAGGAGAACTGGAGACAGATATTTCTAATTTAAGTAAAGCTAAACAAGAAATTGAGCAGGTGAGAAGTCAACTAAAAGACTTGGACAGTCTGAATAAAATACAACAGTTTGTCCAAACAAAACTGACACAACAAACATTAAACGATGCAGAAACAGTATTTGGACAAACTGAATCTAAGGGCATTCAATCATTGTATTTGAAGGAAAATACAGAATTAAAGTCCTCTGTCAGTTCATCAACGTCTTTAGGGTCTGTACAAAAGATAGCAGAAAACAAAAGCCAGCCGACATCAACGACGTATAAAGTCAGTTCATGGAAGGAGGAAAATATCCGCATGAAAAACGACAAACTCCAGCCCTACATTTGTGATGCATGTCAGCTTCAAGACGGTACAATCATACTGGCTGATAACAATAATATGAAGATAAAGAGGCTTGATGTGAATTATAACATTAAAGATTGTTTGGATTTAGAATCAAATCCCAGAGGTATCTGTTGTACTGGTAATACTGAGGTCGCTGTGATATTGCACAACAACAAAGTTTGGTTTATATCAGTAGGAAGCTCATTATCTAAGGTGAGAGATATATCTGTTACTGATGGAGGTTACTATGGAATGACATATTGTGCTGGAGAGTTATGGGTATCTAATGGAAAAGGTGTTTATGTATACAGTACGACTGGTACATTATTAAATTCTATCATTAATGATGTCAATGGACAACGCATATTTACATCTATAAAACATATGACCGTCAGCGGAGAAAATGTTTTTGTAGCAGACTCAAGTAATGGTGTTGTCTGTTTGACAAGAGATGGAACGGTGAAAAGGGAACGGAAAGATAAAATGCTTGCTGACACACGTGGTGTATGTGCATCCAATGACGGGACCGTGTTTATTTCTGGGTGTGGCTCAAACAACATCATGATGTTTGATAGCAAAGGGAAATGCCTCGGAGAATTAGTTTCTCAAGATTTCGGTCTAGTAAATCCACTATCATTATTGTTCGATGAGAAGAGAAACTGTTTAGTTGTTGCATGCTATTCCGGCAAAATGATAGTTTATTATATCTGACAATTTAAAAATAGTGTTTTTTTTGTTGTTATATTGTACATAGATTTAAAATGCTACATATGGAGAAAAAGATTTACAGTTATATGATCAAACATATCATATTCAACAGTCAGCCTTTATATACATTTACATTCCTTGTTAATGTATGATGATTACTCAATACAATACTTAATGTCTTAAATTACTGATATTCAATCAATACCATATGTAGAGCTTTGCTATGCAGTCTAGCTGTTAGTTTTGTTGTCCAATTTATGTCATTTATTTATTGGTTATAAAGACATGGGCTGTGTGTTTCTGTACATACATGTATGCTATAAAAATCATTTTAATTGGTCAGTGTGTCAACATATCATTTGCCAAATAAATCTATTTATCCCTGTTTGTCAATATTTAAGATAAAATAGTCACTGCTTTCCAGGTTTTTTTGTTCAAGAGGAAAATAATAATTATCAATTATTTTGTTCTCAGAAATCTTGTAGTTGTGTTCCGCTATGACACTCAATGCAAAATTATCAATACATCAATAAGGCATCAAGTTTGTTCGTATTGGGGCGAAACTCATTTATAAATAATGCCCTTCTCATAAACGCTCTTATACTTTAACTTCTCTCTTTGTGTTAAAATTTTATTAATAGGACATTATACTGTTTGTATTTAATATTGTTGTTCACAACAGCACTAAGTAAAATTCATTTTTGTAAACAAAAAATAAATTTGGTTTACCATATTGTGCAATAAAAAGTTATTGTGCTAAAAGCCCATTCGCATAACATAATAGCCGAGATGCTGCAATTGCTAAAAATCCTACAAATTTGTAAATTCATGCTATGTTAGTAAATAATATGGTTCCATATATGGAAGTGTCGATGTAACATTAAATTTTGAACCCGTTTAAAATTGTCCGGATTGGTCATATTTGAACGGATTTTGATCAATTTTCATCTATCTCCATTATTGAATGACTCATTCACGTGTGAAAAAATGACTGATCCATTTTTGATATGCCATAAGTGATCAAAATAACGATGCCAAACATGTATATACAGTGTCATACACATAAAACGGTAATATATCTGTATTATTTTCAGAGTTGTAAGTGATAAATATTGATACATCTTAATTAAATGACCCAGGAGCTAATAACAATTTGCCAATTCATCCTGATTACTGATAGCTATACGGTACTTATGTAGTGAACTTTAATATTACATAGCAGAATACTGTATATTAATGGGGTTTTTTCGCTGTCAAAGGGAGTCGCCTGCTATTATTAAAGGGACAGGCTTCTACTGTTTATTAATGTTTATTAATGTTTTAAAGATGTCACACTAGTTAAAACCAATCTACCCCTCTTAAAATGAACACTATTTAACAGACGTGTTATATTTCAATACCTTTTCTGTGCTGATCAGGGGAAGTAACGAGAAGTGTAGTGAATCAACAACGGTTACTTCCCATGATCAGTACCAAAAGGTGAGTAAAAAGGTGCGCGGAGATTGGTGTAGCAGACTGGTATCAGATAAGAAACTGTTGACTTTAGGGTTGACTAAAAATGTTGAATAGGATAAGAAACATGTGAACAAGAACAACTCTTATTGCCTATAGCATACCTTTATTGGGTCCATATTGCGGGAATGTAAAATTATCGGTTTTTATTTGTTTGGGTCGTCAGACCAAACAAATAATGGTAGCGAAATTTCAGAGTCTAATGCTGTTAATTGCAAATGCCGAAAGTAGTCCACTTTTTTGAAGCGGTTACTTCCCTAACGCCAAAAAATTCAGGGTATATCACTGCGTAAAGATGGTCAAAGACAGGCACATTAATTTTCAAGCAAAATAATTCCCGAATGGTCGGAGATTTCTAATATTGTTTTATTGCATTTTCTGATCGAAAATAAGTAAATACAAAGCGGACATTCAATCTCTGACACAGAAGTTTACAACAAACCTAACAACAAGTAGTTCTCAAAACAGCTTAAAACTAGCGATTTAAAAGAAAGAATTTTTTTTTATTTTGTTACAAGTATCCAACAAATTACAACGCATTCAAAGTTTAAAAATAGCGTTGGCTTATAGAATTGTCAATAAATGCACAATCACAAATTACGCGGATGAATATGATTTTATCAATGAAAATACTATTTTTAGCGATGTCGATTACCGAATACTACGCTAACCGAGTAGTGGAATATATAGATTCTACATGTCGGACTGTTTGGGCGAGAAGATTTTCGCTAAATTATTTACTTCAATTTTAAACAACAGGTTTATCCAGAACAAAATACCTCGAAATTAATAAGGATTACAAACATGAAATGCAATGGAAGTTCTAAATTTAGAATTACTTGATGTTATTCAGCCATTGTTTGTATAACTTCTGCGTGGTGGAGGGGTAACGCGCTCGCTTAGTGAGTGACAGGTCTTGAGTTCGAATCCCAGTCGAGGAAACTTTTTTTTTTAAATTCTTTTTTAAGTGTCTTTGTTAAGGAAGTAGCCATTATATGCAAGGATAAAGTGTGACTGTCGTAAAAAAATGAACATAAATGATTTTTTGATGCAACTCTAGTTATGCAGAATTCCGTATGTATCAAACTCTGGTGCCTTGCAAAATGAATTATAATACATAAAAAATAAACTTATACAGGAAAATACATACAGATAAACTGTACGATTTAGATTGCAATGATCAGAAAATACCACAGAACTTGTAGCCCTTTGATTCTTTATAAATATACATGCTTATAGTAAGCTCCAGGATTATTTACATCTGTGTTAAACAACAGTTAAAGTCATTACAAGCCCTAATTTAGAATAATATGGTTTTCTTCAGGCCGTTTAAATATAAATTCACCATGGCTGTAGGGTTTTCGCGCTCGCTTAGGAAGTGAGAGGTCTGGAGTTCAAATCCCAGTAAAGGCAACTCATTTTTTTCAAATTGTTTAAGTCAAATAAACATTGGATTGAATATCAGTGTTGCAATTAGTCTTATAGCCAATTTACAACAGTTAAAACACTGGAAAGCATTGGTGGCACTATACATATAATCTCAAAACCTGTACCTTTCTTACATTCTGAGACCAACACAAATTCAGCGCCTTCTGTGCTTTGATATAAGCTCGGGAATATATTAATTTATTAATGGGTAACAGTAGCTCATTTTTGTGTCGCCTCTACGGAGTAGTGGCGACATATAGGGATCACTTCTCCGTCGTCAGTCTGTCCGTCTGTCTGTCCGTCCGTCACAAAACTTGTCCGGACTACTCCTCATAAACTACTCGTGCAATTTCATCCAAACTTTACAGGAATGATCAGTACCAAGTCTAGTTGTGCATATTGTCAGCATTTTCCTGTTCAATGATTTTTGTAAGAGTTACGGCCCTTAAATGATTTTATTTTTAAAGTTTGTCTGGACTACTTCTCTTATACCACTAATGCAATTTAAATGAAACTTTACAGGATTGATCTGTAGCTCAAGTCCTTGTGCACATTACACAAGTTTTCCGGTTGAATGATTTTTGGCCGAGTTATGGCCCTTTGATAAAAAGTTAGTTTTTTTCTGCGTGTTGCCAGATACACAAAATCTTGTCCGGACTACTCCTCATAAACTACTCGTGCAATTTCATCCAAACTTTACAGGAATGATCAGTACCAAGTCTAGTTGTGCATTGTCTGCATTCTCGGTTCAATGATTTTTTTCAGAGTTATGGCCCTTTAATAATTTTTAAAGTTTGTCCGGACTACTTTACCCCTCTTATACCACTTATGCAATTTCAATGAAACTTTACAGGATTGATCTGTAGCTCAAGTCCTTGCGCATGTTGCACGGTTTTTTTGGTTGAATGATTTTGGCCGAGTAATGGCCCTTTGATAAAAGGGTGTTTTTTTCTGTGTGTTGCCAGATACACAAAAGCTTGTCCGGACTACTTGTCATAAACTACTGGTGCAATTATATCCAAACTTTACAGGAATGATCAGTACCAAGTATAGTTGTGCACTGTCCGTCTGTCTGTCCGTCTGTCACAAAACTTGTCCCAACATGAAATTGGCCATCACGAGGCGACACATGTGATCACTGATCGCTCTTGTTTGGAAAATGATTTATTCATCCGTCATTCATGAATGTTATTTCTTGACAGCTATATTTTTGTTTGTGAAATAACTGATAGAAGTTCAGGTAATTGAGTCCTTTACTGGTCTTAAAATATTGGTTTATAATAAAAGATTAACATATGTTCTAATAGCTTTCTGTGGCATTCGGGCGAGCGAGATATTTAATTAGTTTTAAACTAAGTTATGAAATGTGTAAGAAGCTAAAAGTCAAAATCATTTGTTTATTTTGTAATTTTACCCCTCCAAAAAAATCTTCATTATTTGGTACATACTCGTATTGTTACTGTTTATTATTTCAGTGCTTACATGTTAACATGATTATGTATTAAATTACAATAAGCATATAAACGACTTGACTTATTGATAAATTCGATATTTCTGCATTTCAATAATTTAGCAAACTGTTCATTACATATAGTCCTAGAAATCCATGCATAAAATAGTGCGAAGTGTGCACCTCTTGTGAAAAACATGAAACTTGGCACAGTTGTTGGCTTATAAAAAACTTCATTTAAGCCTGGGATCCAGGTTGTGCGAATCCAATATGACCACCAAAATCTGAGATGGCCGCCATATTTGTTTCAGAATATTAAAGCCGTCTTCATAACAGGCACATGATTTAATATCAGCAGTTCATTATATTATACATTTGTAACAAATACTTGAGAAAAAATAATACTAAGATAAAAAGTATTTCAAAAGAAACCAACAGATTACTATCATTATAAATCAATTGTATTAATACGTATTCGTCTACATTTCGGCTTCCGTAGATTCAATATATATATTCCCAAATTTAGACGAGGCCCTTATACTCAAACCTATACAAGACATAATATGTATAGTATTATACTTGATTGTCATGCAAACATTTCGATGACTTCCAGTGCATGATATTTTCTTCATGTAATGGTGTGCCGAATCTTGCGCGGTTATGTCACATCAAAATTATATTCGAGGTTCAAAGACCCCTGTTAAATGCCAATTAGGAATCGTAGGTGGAAGTCTCTATGAAAATGCTTGCACAAGTAGCAGTGGTTCTAAGGATACGAAGAATAAAATATTATTCAAAGACTTGTAATCCTCCTACATCAAGACTCAATCATTCATCTACACCCAATAGTTGTACACTTGCTTTTCTTCTGCTTTGAATTTGGAACAGTCCTTTCAAACTTCAAGTGATGTAAATATCAAGCCACCAACAATGCTTGAGAACCGGGTCATTTTACATGATTTACCTGGGTTTATACTGGCAGCAAAGTCAGTATCTATACTTCCATGCCTTTCATTCTGTTTAAATCGTTAAGTAATTAACCGTTATCATGAATACTAATGAGTTTAGAAATGTGAATCGAGATGAAAAAAAATGATTGATAAACTTAAGGTCGCTGTATCAGTAAATTAAATAGTTTTATAATTCTCGTTTCACACCATCTTTACAAACGGCTAAGTCTTTTCTAGTTTATTTTAAAGTTTTAAACATTTTCAGATATACTAGAAATTAACAATCTCAACATAAAGTTTTCTTTAATTTCAATATCTTGTAATGAACAAAAATTGCAAATTCTATCATCAACGAGCATATTTTTGTACTGTCCGTTTTTTATATTTCTTTGTGAGCATTGATTTTAAATTCAATGAAAGACGATTTAATTATATAATGTTATTGTCTGTTTCAATTCAAACCATACTATTCTTTAAAGTTAACATTTCAAGTTAAAAATACATGATTGTGTCATTTTCGAATTATATCTATAACTATAACATACAGAAGTTACAACAATGCTGAATAATAATTTTGTTTATCAGTTTATCACTTTATATATATTCATCTAAAGTTGTCATCAAATTATTACATGTATACGTTACATTAACGTATCACACTGTATGGTGACAAACATACATCTATAAGAAGGTTAGTGTTTGTCTAAGTCCGCCTGTCTAGACAAAATTTAATTTCATTACTGTTGTATTTACAAAAACTATAAAAATACTTCACATTATCTTACAATAACTGGCAATAAAAAACTTATTTTAGCACTTGACGTTATGATTAAAAATAAAAAAGGATCACTACTAGATTCCTATATAGGTACTGATGATAATTCCGTAGGATGTAAGTTGATCGAAAATATATATCAATCGGGTTATCTTGAAATATCTAAATTGTCGACTTGAATGAGGTACAGGCATTGAGTCTAATGTGGCCATTTGTCTTGGTAGGAATAATAGACAGTCACTTTCGGAAAGGTTGGTAATTACTGTTTAGTCATCCGGGAAAGATGGTATTGTGGTGGTCCGACCACCGAAATAAGACCACAAAATAAGCGAAAATCGTCGTTAAATCGAAACAGCAACAAAACATACACACAGCAAACCGGAATGTTTGCAAAAACATTTTTTTCTGAAAACGTTTTGTCTAAATCACAGTGAATAAATAAACTCACTACGAACTAGACTCGTTTATCAATTTACTAAAATAGATTACACATTGTATGATAATGTTTGATAGGATATGTTATTTAGGTTGCTGATTTGCTATCATTTGTACCTTACCGTGACAATGTATAAGAGATATAGAATTTTTCACGCGCGGAAGCTATCAGGGCAGACATGGTGCATTGTAATTGTCCACATTGATTTCAAAAAGAATGTATTATATAAAGAAGAATTTGTACTTTGAAAAGTTTCCCACTATGCATACAACACAGGGACACAGTTCGGCAAAAATTATCTCAAGGATACTTGATGACGAGAGTTCTGTTAAAACCATTTCGAATCCCTTGTAAAGTGAAAGGTCAAAACTCGCAAACCGAATAATCTAGTATTAATAACAAACATGAAAAGACTTTAACAGTGGTATCCATATATATTTATTAACAAAACGAGTTAAACGAATCTGGAAATGAATAATCAAAAATAAAAGCAAAATTGCAACATGGATGATGCTTGTGAAAAATTTAAATTATCAATTAAAGATTGCCTCGCGATTTCCCAATGTCGTCAAGTGTTTAGCATAGAGGGCAGTGGTTCTTTTATATTCAATATTTTTTTGTAAGTTTAATGGGGGAAATTCTTATTGATGAAATATCTTTAAATGTTTAATCTCACAATATTTACTCGTGCGAAAGCTAGCTTTCTGGGTTCTTTGGAATGGAGATGTCATACATAAAATATAACACAATCTCGTAGTACGATTAGCTGGACTCATCTTGCAATGACACAATTTTGAAAAGTGTGGTTTTCTAAAGCTTCGTCGAACATTTTATTGCTGATGTTATGTAACATCTACCATCTACACAGCTACGCCAGTGTATAATTTAATATCATCGAAATGAAAACTAGAGGCTTATTGATAGAAGCGAACACTGGTTACACGTATCGTATCGAAGTGTTGTTCAGCTTTTGAAATAATTAAAGAGAAATTAATTTGATTAGGGTCATAGATGAAGAAATACGGCGTATAACTTATATTATTTCGAGGATACATTTTATCAAGGTTAGGACTTCTTAGGATTATTATGTATCTTTGTTTTATAAGCTGCTCACCCTTTATAAAATGTTTTATAAAATATCATGAGGTTGAGTACCATACTGAATTCTATTCGACGAGTTTCATTAGACGGGACGCTATTCGAGTCTTGTATATACGAATCCAATATAACCAGTATTATTCTCAACCATGTCAAATGACCTCTTTATTTCATTCCACCATTATTTTATATTTTGAAAGAACTTTGAACATTACTTCAATATAATAAAAATAGAGTGTTATAAAGTATTCTTTAAGAACGCATAAAAAAGACAGTAAATGGTTGCAGACTCGGTTTGGTTGAATCTATTCATGAAAGGAAATGGAAAAATCATGTAACCATCACGCTTAAACAGAGACGCATGCACAATATTTCTTCGCTTTAAATGTTTCATTCATTTTTCTGTAAAATGTCTTCAAAATTAATATTCTAGGCAGTCACAGGGAACAAAACGTTTCTCCTTAGAAAGAATTAAATGGTGGTTACGTGGGTCAGGTAAGAGCGTTAAGTTTTCACAATAGTTGTCACAGTGATCTCCTGAAAACGTTAAATAACATATCAAATGAATGCCTTAGACGTGTTTCAATCATACAATATCCACAATATCTGTTATTTCAAAACTTTCAAGGGTTCGTTCAAGTCATATGACTTGCTTAAGGATTACTGATTCTTTCGGCGTTTAAATTTTCTTCCAACATATATAGAGATATTTTTACCCTTCAAACCCAAAAAATCATAGAATGTATACAGAAATTCATGAAGGAAAGTCATTTTTGTGTGTGTGTGATTTTGAGTGCATAAATACCATTTTTAACCATTTTTAAATTAATTCATTAATTTCCTGACTTCCCCTTTAACATAGTAAATATGGAATTTTTAAAACATCAAATCATTTATTCATACAGAGGTTATCATAAAACCTCCAAACGTGAACGCTTTAGATGCTAATACATGAAAAAAAGCGGGTTTGCCCAAGTTCGAAGAAAATGAATGTGCCCTTTAAACGGAGAAAACAATTTTGGCGGGAACTTAAAAATTAAATGGAATTTTATAAGGATCAGAGATTTATTATAAGCATGCATACACAGATTAAATCCTCAAAAACAGCAGGGCCACACATCCTAAGGGTTTACGATTTAAAAGTATTCAAATGGAGAAATTCTAGAACAACTCAGCTAGATTAAAAGCCAAAAAGGGAACTAAAAATAACACAAGCACTTGCATAATTCATGCTGAAGTTCAGAAATAAAACATACTTCATTACGGGGGCGACATTTTACCGGATCTCCACACGACAAAAACAACGCTGATTCTGGCGTTTAAAAATAGACGGTAGTAAGGGGAAAATTTTTTTTTTTTCCCCCTCAAGAACGCATAAATAAAAATTAAAAAACGACAAGATTTGAAAATTTGCAGACTTTATATGGATTTTGGATCCTAAAAATGATAATTTCAAATCATTTTGAGTATGATATGCATTTAATAAGAGCTACCCGCTGAAACTCCATGAAGCAAAATTTTTTGAATTCAATTTTCATTTTTGACCTTGACAGTCGTGGTAATTCAAAATATCAAGCCACATTTGAAATAAATCGTTATGAATGTTTTGTCCCTCCATTTGTCCAATAATAAAACAAAATCCATGATATAACAATTTAAAGTAGATTTCATATTTTGATCGGTCCCAAGGGGTTAATTAAAGCCTGCAAGCCTTCAAGATGAGCAAACATTTTTCAAAGGCAATCAAAACTTGGGTAAATTTTAGAAAGTAAAATAATTCCCAAATTAAAAGCCCAAAAATAATTTACAAATTATGTTTAGCTAATGAATGATTTTTGCCAGTATAAATAAACTTATATTTTCTACTGCACTAGAAGGTAAAGGGTTACTAACCAAATAAATGTCTTTTTTGCCTCTTCTGGGAAATAGTTCCCGGGATATTGAAGAGCCATTAAATGAATACAGATTTAATTTTATTTGCTTACATCACAACGTTTAACAATGAAACAAATCTTCATTTTTCATGTTTTTATAATTTTTATGGTGATTTTATTCATCAAAAATTTTTTGTCGTGACTGGGTTTTAAGGTTTTGACCTGGATAACTCCTTGTCCACTTGGTTGAATTTATTTAAAATTGTTGATAATAAAATTTAATAAAGATTAGTAATTATTACTATAAAATTATCTTGGTGTATCTGATATATCTTGAATAACTCATGATTTAAATCCATTATAAATTTCCTTTTTGGGATAACAATTTAGCAAACTTTCAAGCCATTCTGCAAGCCAAATTGGTGAAGAAATACCTGCACGGTTTGAAAATTCAAAATGCGTAGGAAAAATAATCACGAAGGCTGAAGCTTGGAATGATAAATTACAAAGCAAATTTGAAGGCAAAAAAACTGTGCATTTTTATACTATAATGCCACGAAAAATTAATAATCTATTTCCATTCTGACACGTCGAGAAAAAATATAGTTGGATATATGTTTGGTGGTTAAATTTTCCTTTCGCCTGAGAGTATTCCAATAAGACTTTATTTACAGGCTGTTCCAGTCTGTTGAAAAAAAAATGTTGTTAGGTCTATCGTTTGCAGAAACATTTTGAGAAAAATGATTTTTTAAAACGTTTATAAATTTTTTGTTTGTTTACTTTATTTCACTTTATATCTTTCGAGCAAATACACTGTTTTTATAATAAATAAATATTTGAAATTTAACTGGTTTGCAGCATTTCAATAGCGTTCTTGTTTTGAAAACCCTGCACGCGTTTTTTGGCGCTACATTGTTACGTCAAGTAAATAACACTTTCAACGTGTGTACAGCTTTAATGACTGAATTAAAAATATTGCTGTTCGGGTTTATTTTCTTAGTGAGACCATTTCTTATCATTCTAGATGGTTTTCAGAACAAAATTCACCATAGAGTTGTTTTATACAGTTTGTATAATCAGATTTTTTACACAAAATGGGCTCGTCAATATCCGGTCTTATAATACAGATGGAGGCATAAAAAACGGCGAGTCATTGTTGTGAAAAATATCACGCTTTCCACCTTCATTGGGTTTATATAAAAGAATCTCCATATGTTAAACACACAAATGCTACTATATTATTAAACCCGAGTTTTATATAAATGAAACCCTTTGTTTTTTTCTCATAAAAAAGTAAATAATCTAATAGTGTGCCAACGAACAAAACTTAATAAATTGTTTTTAATAGCCCTTTACTGAATAATTAAAATTAACACTTTTAACAACTGCACCGGTTTAATGTTAAAAATTTAAAGATGGTTAATCAAAATGTTTATATATATTTTACAACAAGACTAAACTCACACCGGTTTTGGCTTGGGAGTTTGAACGGTCGTTCAACTATAAACTGCATTACATTGTCTGTACCCCTTGTTTTGAGGATGATATTCGAGAACAAGCTGTGAAATATTGTCATGAATGCCAGGAGTTTTTGTGTACAGGATGCACACGACACCATGGGAGACTGAGAATGACTCGATCCCATAAGCTCGTAGACAAGAACGAGGCAAAACAAGGGTTACATGTGACCGTGACAACAAAATGTTTATATCACCCAGATCGTGACATAGAGATGTACTGTGAGGAACATGACATGGTTTATTGTTTAAAGTGTATTGCTACAGACCATAGGTTTGTAATTATCTCATTGTTAAGTATCTTTACAATAATAGTTATTGGCAATTACTACAACGATTTATAATAAGTGTGAAAATCAATATACTTTTTGTGATAATTGCAATGATATATTTAAATCTTGTGAGATTTGGGATAAGGGTGACATCGAATAGACAGACATTGAAAACAGTAAATTTCGGGGGAAAAGATATATGTGTTTTCTTTAGTGTTTAAATCATTATTTTGTTTATAATTGACAACTTCAAAGCTAGATTCACAATCATCTTTACTTTTTTATATATGTTAATTAAATATGTCATGTGTTATCTGAAATGTTTATGCGATAACATCTTTCAAATTGATTTTATGATGTGCATGATAATTGGACAACACTTACTAGGAGATAAAAATAGCATGATCATGATCACATTAAACATTACATTTTGACAAATATAAAACACCTAAATTTAAATCATAAATTTTAAGGTAGGTGAAGCAGATACCTCTATATATTTCAGTGATAAGACATTGTAAGTGTAAAAAATAATTCACATGAAGACAAAAGCCAAATTAATTGTATAAGAATTATCAGAGCTATCAGACAGAAAACAAAAAGACCATCTTGAAATGAATTACTAAAAAGTAAATTTTTCTTGTTACCAGGTCCTGTAAGGGAGTGTCAGGTTTAGACGACTTATCAGTTTCTACTGATCAGAAAAGAGAAACAGAACGTTTAAAGGCTGACATTATGAACATCCAAGACCGTTTAGAAAATACTGATAAGAAAACAAAAACAAACATGAAATGCATAGAGGAACAAATAGAGGGAATTGCGAGCGGCATGGTAGAACATATCCAGAAGTTGGAGCGTGAAGCTTTGGAAATTCTCGATGCGGAATATTGTTTGGTCAAAGGAGACCTAGAGAAAAATACGTCTGAGATAAGTAAAGCTAATGAAGAGGTTGAGCAGGTAAGAAGTCAATTACAAGACTTGGACAGTCTGGAGACAAAACAGCAGTTTGTTCAGACAAAACTGGTACAACAAACATTAAACGATGCAGTAAAAGTATTTGAACAAATTGAACCTAAGGGAATTCAATCATTGCATTTCAAGGAAAATTCAAAATTAAAGTCCTTAGTCAGTTCATCAACATGTTTAGGGTCTGTACAAAAGCTACCAGAAAGCAAAAGTATGCCGACATCAAGGACGTATAAAGTACGTTCACAGAAGGAGGAAAATATCCGCATGAAAAACGACAAGATGGATCCCTACATTTGTGATTTATGTCAGCTTCAAGACGGTACAATAGTATTGACCGATAACAATAATATGAGGATAAAGAGGCTTGGTGTAAATTATAACATTAAAGATTGTGTTCATCTAGATTCATATCCTACAGGTATCTGTTGTACTGGTAACACTGAGGTCGCTGTGAAACTTACCAAAAACAAAGTTTATTTTATATCAGTAGCAAGCTCATTATCTAAGGTGAGAGATATATCTGTTACAGGTGGACGTTGCTTGGGAATGAAATATTGTGCTGGAGAGTTATGGGTATCTGATGTAAATGGTGTAAATGTATACAGTATGGCTGGTACATTATTAAAATCTGTCATTTCTGATGTCAAAAACAAACCTATGTTTGACTCAACTCCACATCAAATGGCTGCCAGTGAAGGGAATGTTTTTGTAACAGACAACAGTGATGGTGCTGTCTGTTTGACAAGAGATGGTACATTGAAAAGTGAACTGAGAGATAAAAGGCTTGCTGAAGCACGTGGTGTATGTGTATCCAATGATGGGACTGTGTTTATTTCTGGGTGCAGCTCACACAACATCATGATGTTTGATAGCGATGGAAAATGCCTTGGAGAATTAGTTGCTAAAGATTTCGGTCTAGTAAATCCACTATCATTATTGTTCGATGAGAAGAGAAACTGTTTTGTTGTTGCATGCTATCCTGACAAAATCATAATTTATTACATCTGACAATTTAAAAAAAATACTTCCGCTGTTCATGTATAATGATAAATCAATACTTAAGGTGTTTTATAACTGATACTAAATCAATACTATATGTAGAGCTTTGGTATGCTGTCCAGCTGTTGGTGTTTTTGTTCAGTTTATGTTGATTATGTATAGGTTATAAAGGCATAGATTGTGTGTTTCTGTACATACATATATGCAATGAAAATCATGCTAGTTGGTCAATGTGTCCACATGTTATTTGCCAAATAAATCTATTTATTTCTGTTTGTCAATATTTAGATTTATTTGCTGATTGAACAGTTAACCCTATATAAAAGTATCTATAATATGGTAAAAATTGTTACTGTATGTTATTGTTATTAAATTCAAACGTGGACTGTCGGCTATGAACGAAGCCATCCGATTATGTTGGTTCCCAAACTTAAAAGCGCTGCGCATTTTGCACACGGCAAAGCTGGGGCCACGTTTGAATTTTATCGAAAGATTTTGTCAATGGAGGAAAACGGCGATAATCTTGATGTTTATTTCGGCTGTTGCATTGTTTATATTACCGTTGAAGTTTAAAATTGACCATCATCGTGAAGAAATATATCTTCTGTGTCGATGGACCAAAGGATTATGTGAAAATATTGGAAATGGAATAAAATACATGGTGATTATGACGGCAGGGGTGCGGATTTTTTCCGGCGAACATTTTTATCTTGTGTAGATGTTGAAATATGATTTTTTTTTCAAAACGGCTTATATTAAGTTTTTTTGATATATATGATCAGTACATATACTGGGATTGACAAATATGCATTTTATTTGGATTGTAAAGGCGTTTTAAGCTCCACCCCCCCCCCCCAGTTTTTGTGACTGAGAGGCGCCTATATAACTTAGCTTAAATAACTTTCTTTTTGGCTGATGAAACACACATTTCAATGACTTCCTGCCTATAACTTTTAGTCATCTTAGAACATGCTGTAACGCGCGCGTTTACGTCACACATATTAAAGGCCAATAAGGACTAACATGTGTGTAAGTGAAAATACTTGCAAAAGTAGCAGTTGTTCTCAGGATATGAGAAATAAGATATCATTATTTTATCTATTTTTATTCCATGTACCATATACATGTTCAACAATTTTCCCAAGCTTTAATGCAGTCTTCCTCCTCGTTGTATAGGTTGGTTGCGTACGCGGAGAAACAACCGTACATACGCCTACATTGTCCGCCATTGTACGAGTAGTATAAACCCTCTGTGCGTCCGCCCATACATTCTATTTGCTGCGGTGTCGTCACCTCACATTCTGTAAAATTATTTTCAGTAAATACCTCAAGAAAATGCATCTCTTCTTCAAAGAATACCATAAGATAAACGTTCCAATTATGCTTATCATTACTCATCATCCTTCATTGTTTTTTGTTTTTGTTTTATTTGCTTACCACGTTAACTAGACAGTTGTAACAAGGCCCTATCATCCCCGAAACCCCGAAAAATAGCGTAACATTTTTTTAAATGTTGTGACTAGATGGGACCGTGTAAAAGTCATGTTAAATGTCAAAAAAATGTTCGGGTTTCAGGCGCAATAGAAAAGCAGAAAGACGGTAAAAACCCATTGGATTAGTCGCGCCTTCCTACTTCAATGCCTTTACAATTTTATAAAATTATGTACAATTTACCATGTTAAAAAGAGTTCTACTTAAACCATTTTAAAGTTATAGATGAATATTTAATGTTGAGCATTTCCAGCATAAAAAATATAAAAACACTGAAATTAGTTTTAGAAACGCAGTTATTACTTCACAAAAATGTATAGATAATGACATTGTTAGCGAAATAGCGTGTTTCAACAAGACTTTTAATTCGTTGACAAAAACAAATCCCTATTCGAGAATTTTAAAACGTTTATTATGTTTTAAATATGTTTCTACAATACAAACCTGTTTAAAATGTCATGCTAAGGGGTGCATTATATGTCTTTCATATGTGTTCCAATAGAAATTTCGATTTTGATAAATTATTTCTTATACAGTCAGTCAATGCTTATATTTGATAAATAAATGTAATTTTTCTAGATTTGTTTCCAATACTTTAACCGACAGATGTAAACAAGAAAGATATTTGCATTACAAACATATTTAGTTAAGTATCTAGTAACATCTTTGCTGTGTCTTTCGAGGTTGAACACTACATAATGTTTTCAACAGTTTTAGAAGAAACAAAATGCATTGCCTTAACATGATCAATAGACTTGAAAACATGTACAAAATATTTCAAAGTTGAAAATAAATAATATATCAATTACCATCAGCACAAACAGAACACAGTAGAAGGGAGACTATGAAGGTAGTGATGAAAATCTTGACCATTTTGTAACAAATCAATACCTGTGTAATATAAAAAGAACGTGCACATTCAGAAATTGAGTTAATTCCGTGTAAATGGTGCAACATTCCAAATTGTTGAACAAAACGAACTTTTACTCATATACATTTCATTTTATTCTTTTTACAAAAGTAAATATTAATATAATTCATTTAATGATTAAATGTTTAATAGCGCGTATATCATACGAGATCAACTCGACACGCACCTTGCTGAAAGCACCATAGTGGGTTACATGCTATCATTGGTTTGTTCAGTTTGTACTAATAATAAATTTCCTTAGATAATTTTTTATTTTTCAGTTTACAAATAATCAAAATAGTTAGTGATATGTTGTTTTGCATAAGAGTACTGTTCAAGATAATTCGGTCATATTTCAACTAAGCATTCTGTAAAAATTCTAAAAAGGTTAATCTACATTTCGGAGGAGTTATCCTCTATCTTCAACTGATCTTTAATAATTATCTTAAATCTGTTTTGATTGAAACAAAAACACCATTACAATTATCATAAATTTGAAAGAGTCAACTTACTTTGGAGCACAGTCCTTATAAATGAATTGTTCAGAATCAAAGCTGCCTATTTATTATCTGTAACAGCATCCCTTAATTAAATAATGATTAAACATTAATGAACATCTGGTAATAAAGTAATGGCATAATGAACTAATTTGGTGATTTGTCTTTTTTCATGTTAACGTAGTATGATAATATTAATAACATATTACAAAAAAACAACATTAACACTTGCCTTAAAGCATATGAATTAATTTATCATGTATTTTCCAATGATAGGTGTAACACGTTTTGTTTTTCATTCTTCTAAATTTTTACCTTCTGGATTTATTTATCTGTTGACGTGTGTTATCTGTTGGCGATAACATCTGTTTCATTGATTGATATATCAGGCTATTTATTTGTTATTACTTTAAGTAGAATATCTTACTAGTAAAAAATAAACAATTTGACTATAACAAATTAAATTCATTATAATACAATGTTGATTCCAGACGTTTTATTAAAGTAAATATTGTTTTCCTATATTAAATGTAATATCACACCGTTTGTTTAGGCTTAATTTACCTTAAGCTCACGTGGATGTTTGCCCATTAGGAACTATATACATGTACTAGTTTATTCATTTCTGACGTCTCACTGACCATTGGTCGTTGATGACTGCTCACTTAAAATCATCTTTAGAGAACTAGTCTTTGACATGCAATAAAACAGAACTACTCACTAATAATATTTTAATTGAAACATACACACCGAAAATCCTTTACCGAGAACTACTCACTTTAATATGTTCACATATGATTTGTATATAACTACTCACTCAGCTATGTAAACTAAGTATTACCTTCTCCTTTACCTGCAGTGACATTTGGAGCGTTTCGAAACTTTTCTCATCGGGTCTAAACGGCATGGACTTTGTATAATTACATATAAACTTGAATTAATTTAATTATTATTTACGTTGCAGCTAAGAGGTCCCCGTAATATACAACGTGTATTGCCCGGCTAATTCGCAAGTGGAGTATTCTTTAATTAAAGTAGAATTGCTTCTGTAGAACGCACCAAAACAAATTAGGATATTATTGGGAATAAATCTTAGCCACCAGGAGCAGAAGAAGGAGGAACTTACTATATTTTAAGTGCCGGCGATGATGCGTTTTAATTGACATTTGAGAGATACCGGTATTGGGATGCAATATACAGACTGGGAAGATATTCAGCTTCCAAACACATACAGCCAATTTAGATACGCAAACCGAATGAAATAGATCATTGTATATACATACATATTAATATATTTTCTACTTTTGTTCACTATTTCAACGTTCATCAAAGACAGATACCTTGGCGGAGGGGGGATATCAACCGTGAGCAATGAGGAGAACAAAAGAACACAAATAGTTGATAATTGCAGATTCGGTTTTATTGGGTCTGTTCATGAGAACAACATGTGTCATTCCTTTACATTCCTCTTTCACCGGTATTCCATCCTTTACCTCAAACTCATTTGGATCAATGATACTGAAATGACCGGAAAAAATGCGTCGCAAAAAAAAGCTATAAATAAAACAGTGGAACAATGAAAAGGTCGGGATTAAATTCATCTTAATGGAGAAAAAATAAACGGTACATTGAATCACATAAAGGCAAGGGCCCGATAATATTGAAAAACTGGAAATGTGTCCATAGGGCACGAGTGCCCCCAACACGCCACTGTTCTGTCAATCTTATGTCTCTAGATCAAATATTTTTGGACTACATGTGCCACAAGTTGAAAACTAAAAATCTTTCACTAAGTAAAGTGCAAGAACTTTACAAATACTGAATAAATCAACAAGCAAACCCCATGGTGCATAAGTACACATTTGTAAACTTTCAGGCCTACAAGTCAAATACTTTTTGAGCTATGCATGAACAAGTTAAAAATTTCAAATTTATACTACTATAAGTCAAGGGCAATAACAAAACGGAAAACTCCAAATGCAAAGTACCAGGTGCATAGCTTCACAGTGATGTTGATCATTATTCCTGTAAAGTTGGTTGATTCTAACTCAAGCACTCAAGGAACAAATAACACAACATAATGAAACGATTTTTACTAAGTCAAGGGCAATAACTCTAAAATACTAACTAAATACACACAGAAATACCCAGGTGCACAGCAACACATGCTGAGCAACATTCCTGTTTCATGACTCTATGTTAAATATTTTTTTGAGTTATATGCGACACAAGTTGAAAATCGCAAATTTTTACTAAGTCAAGGGCAATAACTCTAAAATCCTGAAGAAATCCACACGAAAATAAGCAGTTGCACAACTGCACATGCTGATCAACATTCCTGTAAATTATAAGTTCCATGACTCTAGGTGAAATACTTTTTGAGTTACGTGCGACACAAAAGAGAACGGACGGACGGAAGGACGGACGGACAAGGGTAAATCTAAATGCCCCCCCCCTAAAGTTGGGGCACAAAAACATTTGACCCAATCCATTTTCATATTGTGTAGAAATGTTTATGTAAACTAACTCTTGTGTTTATATTTAATGCACTAATATTCTAACACTAAATGATTCCCCTATAAACAGATACGTTATAACACGATATCTGCACAGCACAAAGAACGAATGCTTACACGCCATATGACGTCAAATATGACGCCAATAAACCAATGACCTCAGAAAAATTACTCCTACGCTCAATGTACCCTGTTTATTTTCCTGCACATTTGAACTGGAACCTTGCGTTATTCTACAATAATGCACTCAAAATTGATATCCTAATAAAAATTCTAACTTTAAAAGTATACATACTCCTGAACAAATCAATTGTTTTGACTGCAACAGAGAAGAAGGAGGTATCTCTTTCTGTTATTCATATTTATAGCATAAATACAGCTCGAATTCGCTACTCCTTTCATAACCTGTTTAAATAAGGGTGTCGATAATTCTTTTATAAAAGCATACTATTCTTTATCGCCACCTAAATAATTTCTTATTTTGTATCTGTTCAACGTAATAGCATAGTTCTATAGTGTTCGCTTCGTGAGTGATCCTGGTTCGAATTCTTGAAAAGACATTTGAGCCGCGCCATGACAAAGCCAACATAGTGCGTTTGCGACCAGCATGGATCCAGAGCAGCCTGCGCATCCGCGCAGTCTGATCAGGATCCATGCTGTTCGCTTAGCAACTCTATTATAAGTAGAGAAACTGATAGCAAACAGCATGGATCTGGATGCGCAGGCTGGTCTGGATCCATGCTGGTCGCAAACGCACTATGTTGGTTTTGTCTTGACGCGGCTCATTAATTTTCCTTTTTATGTATTTTTTAACTAACAGTATTTAAGTTCCCCGTGAATTTTATACACAAAAGCCTATTTGAAAACATTAACTTTTACAAATATTCGCAAACAACAGACCGAGTTTAAGTCAACACAGCCGAAAATTAGGATGATAAATGACCGACGAAACAGCAATGGAAGAAAAAAGATATATACAAATGAGCCAACGTTGTTAAAAATGTGGCGAATGGAATTCAGATATTCAAACAGAATAAAATTAATAATACTATTCAACGTGTTCAATGACTGTTAAAAATCAAATGCATTCAATTATTATTAACCGTTATAAATTTAACTTTCAAGTGTGTAAAACATTAATTTGATAACAAGTTCATAAAAGAGAAAAATAAAAGCTATAAAAATTATACAGGTATTCTGAAAGTTTGAATTGCATTCAAAAAATTTGAACACGAAAAAAAGCATGACTTGACATCTCTAACCACTGCGCTATTCAGGTAAACATGTTCGTATTTTTCTATTTTGCGATAAAATTGCAAAATGTTATTATATTGCACAACCCATTAAATCATAATGATACGACCGAATAATGAAAACGTTATTGTGTTCGACTTATACCTCTAGTGAGACAAAATAGTTTAATTGTAGAGGTGTAAATTGTGTACCAAAATCTTCACACCAATAAAATCTAGACATTTGCGCAATTTTACAATCGAAGTAATTCGTCAATTGAATAGCGTGAAAAAAAATCGATGTAATAATAAATTATATATTTGCAGATTGAATAATAACAGTACGTAAGATGAGATGTCAAAATAAAGCAGTAGGCTTACAGATGATAACAAAATGAGTACACTTGTAATAATATTTTACAATCTTTCTCTTCAAACATATAAACTATTTAAAAAATCGAAATATAAATTGGTCCATAATTGAACGTATGTAATATCATCAATAATGTCGAAAGTATCTTATGTGATAGAAAACAGCGAAACAGTTATATTATATGTTATTTTGGTTTTGGAGTGATATATGTGGATATATTACCTGTTAAGATTTATCTTGACAGGTAATATATCCACATATATCACTCCAAAACCAAAATAATAATTTTATTACCCTTCCCCTGCCGAGTTTAGACGATTTTTTAAAAAATCATTGCTGTTTCAAATGAAACGTCGAAATAAGATTCCCTTTAGGATACCTCTTCGTCACAACTTGACGTCACATAAATACATGACGTATTTTTCCCGTACCTTACGAAAGTAAACAATAGAAAAGGAGTAGTCTGTTGAACGCACTTTTTTGTAATTAATATCAAGCTTTCACAAGGTCATATTTGTTTTCGATACTGATGGTTATATGTATCATTACTCAACTTTGGTAAATATTTATCATTTGACAGTTAAATAGTGCTTTTAAATCGGAATTCACACCGCGTAAAATCGAACCGTACGCGCATCACCTCAGCGCATATTGTTTACAACGTTGGGTACCAAACGGGGAAATTTAGTGTGTATATTACCCGTCTGGCTCGGTTATATCAATTTCTTTCGGGTGATCAATATCCAATCAAAAAGGCGGAAAAAATCTGGAAGGGTAATAAATGTTTATTGTCGGTAAGTGTGAGATATGACACAACTTAATAAAGGAGATTACAAGAAAAGCATTGATGCAAAGCATCAAAGGCGACGCCAAAAACAATTAATCAAGTTTTGCACCTAAATACTTAACAAAAGATGTGTACTTTATAGCAGTACAATTACATGTGACCTGGAGGCTAGGCCCAGTTTGAGTTGAAACTTAAACCAAAAAAGAATAGAGTCTGTCTTGCCAAGATGCAAAGACAATTAATAGTCAATTAACCAATCACTTAGACCAATAAGACTCATGCCATAAGAGAGAATTTCTTCAGACTTATTTTACAAGATACAAGGATACCTGAGCCATCAGCATATAATAAAAGCTTATTGCTTAGGGTTGCAGACATGTCATTGACATATATTAGACATAAAAGAGGACCTAAAATGAACCTCAGGGGGACACCATAGGTTCTCAGAGCAGTAGAAGAATGAGTACCAGCCACATACACCAGCTGCAGTCCATCACAGATAAGCCTTGAACCATTTAAGAATGTCATTACCTATGGCAGATGCTTGAAACTTCATGAAGAAGAAGAAAAACTTCTTCATGTGCAGTATATAATATGAAAAACTTATCAAATGCCTTTTGTAGATCTAAAAGTATCATACATACAATACTGCCTTTGTCCATTTCAAATTTAATACAATCTGTTAAATGAACCAAACATGTGTCAGTTGAAAAACCACACCTAAACCCTGACTGAAACTGCCTGACCATGACTCAAACCCATGACTGTCAGAAGACAAATTGAGCTATCCGGCCGGCTACACATTTTCTCTTTAATAATGAACAATTCTAAACCACAACATATTTCCCCACTATATTGATTTGTGTCCTTGAATTTCTGATGTTTGCAGAGCATAGTGAATTAAACTCAGGGTTATATGCAGTCACAGGATGAGAAAAACTTTCAGCTTGACCAGAACTCGAACCTGTGACACACAGAACAATGTACCGTGGCTGTAGCGATTGAGCTATCTGGCCGCTTACACATTTTCTCCCCTAAATAGTGTACAGTTCTAAACCCTGACAGATACTTTTAGATTTTTTAATTAACAGGTAGATTAATTCTTAATAAAACAAATAAGAAAAAAAAACTTACATACTCATAGTCTTAATCAAAATAACAATTCATATATTGTATAATTATTTTTACTGAAAAATGGCTTAGACAGTTATTGGTTGTGACATTATTTATAACCTGTCAATTTGAAAGTGAACATAACTGTATTAATACATGTACAGTATCTAATTTTTTGTACAGATAAAAAAAATCTTTTTTCTATGATAAGAAATTTTATGAAGGCTGATTTGTATTTTGCATCAAGGGGCACCAGGCGAAAACATGAAAATAAACAAACAAACCACTTTGTGGTAAATTGTATTTTCATGTTGTTATTTGACGCTCGTTCACTTTTTGTACTTTGTTGGTTTTCATGTGGCACAAATCACCCACTTTAAAATTTAGTGCACAAATTTATTCAAGTGCAAGTAACAATCTATTCTATGAAAAGTCTGTTGTCCGGTTGACTCTGGAGACCTGGAGGTTGAGACCGGTGTCCCTCCTTTCCACATTGATAAGACAGAACTGTCCTTTTCAAACTATGCACATGTTAGAAAAAATTAGAATAACAATTCAGAATATGATTTTGTGAGACTTTATAAATTATATTGCCTGATCCAAGTTTATAAGGACATTTTGAATCAATACATGCATTATCATTTATATCTCATCCCTTTAATAATAATGTCATAACTGTAACTCTTTAAATACAGAAGTATTTTAAGTCATATCATATCCATATACTAAGATATACATGTATGCACATAACATTAATAATTCCAAGTTTCCATTAAAAATAAATATAACATCCCATTAACATTGGTACTTGGATGAAATTCATAATCTAAAAGTATAAAAAAAATCTTCAAATAGTCTATATATATCATAAAATAAAGATTGAATTGTATGAGTGTCTAAACATTAAATGCATATCCCTTAGAGTAACAAGTAGTGTCCCTCTTTTAACCTTCCATTAGACTTTACTATGTAATTAACTGCATATATATCAAGTGTTTAAAATTGATAACTTCAGGATGTTGTCCTTTCTCTGTTTCAATATATGGACATGAGCACCTATATGCATAGCTTTAATTTCTACCTTTCATTTTATTATTTTATTAACAATTTATATACAAACACATAGAAAATAATAATTAGTTTAATAGTGATAAAATAATAATTAGTTTAACATAGTGATTAGAAGATTCCTGTAGCAAAAAACCTGTAGGTATGTTCTAACTGAACAAACTAAAAAAATCCAGTCTAAGGTATATAAAGCCAAAGGGACCTAGCACAGTGTTTGGATAGTGTAAAAAAGTAATTCTAGAAGAAAAAAATATATAGCTTATATATAATATATAGACTATATTACATATAAACTATATATTTTTTTCTAAAATTACTTTTTTACACTATCCCAACATTGTGCCGGGTCCCTATGTTTGTTTGTTTGTTTGTTTAGATTTTACGTCACACCGACACAGTATAGGTCATTCGGCGCTGGTGGAGGAAGACCTCAGGTGCCCTTCCGTGCATTATTTCAGGCACGAATGGGCACCTGAGTAGAACCACCGACGTTCCGTAAGCTAGCTGGATAGGGGTCCCTATGTATAAAGCCAGTAAAAAAAATCTATCAATATTCACTCCTCAGGGCCTTTATGCTTTTGACGACCTTACAACTGGTAAATTTTATAAAACAAAAATAGTAAGTAATACCTAAGATAGACAGAAAAGAACAAATAATTAAGTAAACATGAGTTACTTCCCCTTAAAATAGAGAAAACCTGAAACAAAAAGGACACCCTAAACAGGAAATTATGAAATGTTGGCCAAAGCAGTAATTGCAGAAAATCGGATAGCTTTCAACATCCGGATACTGGTACACTTTGTGAAAACAATCATTCTGTGCAATAGATAAACGTAACATGGATAAAATCAGTAGGATAATCGTTTACAACAGTTCCATTACCAATCCTAATATTCATTTGGAGGTGAACGTTGTTCTTGTCCGAAAATTTTGAAAATATATATAAATGAATGAAAAAGAATACGGCATCAATGTGGACCACAACGATATTCGAAACCCGGGTTTTAGTATTGGCAATAAAGCTAAGGGAAAAGCTGTTAAACTGAGCCTGCAATTTCGTGAAAATAATATCACAATGCATATGCTGTTTACATAAAGTTATTAAATACAAATATAACAACATATCTGTTTACTTGATTTTTACGAATCAAAATAAAACTAATTAACACAACATGACATTAACTGCTAATAATAACAGCTCCTTCCATAGGCCAAAATAAAAAGCATTCCATAAGAGACGACGCCGCTTACCGGCGTCGCCAATAAACTGTACCAGAACAAAATATAATTTGTGATACAACTGTCCATACTATACAACAAGCAGCTCTATCATATATCATTATTTCTTTTGTCAAGAAATACTAGGAAATACTAAGAAATGATATGGAATAGAATGACGACACACATAAACAGATACCAATTCATGATTTCCAATCTAGTTCTCTAGTTCAAAACCAATTTTAAAACGAAAACAAGCAGTCAAAAGGTGCAAAAAAATTTCTTTTCCCTTTATTATAGTTTTAATCTCAAAAATACCGAGTGGACCGTTCATTCGAAACGCGGGTTTGCAGCGAAGCATATTTCCAGCTAAAAATTATGATTTGGTGTGAAGTATTCTTGATTTATATCATTTAAAAAAAACAAATAAAATGATACAAATCGAGAATGGAAATTGTGCCCATTGAGTTCAATTTAAACAGTGTCCCAACAGAATGAATATTTATGAAAAAGTAGATATATAACATAACATATTTTGAATAATGTTGAATCACCCTTAGGATATGTTGCCGGCTTTTTAACTTTGTCTTTTGACGTCATATCTGTGATATACATGCTACATTACCTCTAATCCCCTTTCAAAAGTCCATTTTATTTAGTTCCGCCCATTGTTTTCTCGTTTAGGGCAGACGCATTCTTTTACTTGGGGACCATACGCCGCTATTCATGGAATAGCACGAACGAGTCACATTGAAGGTTTCATGATAACCGCCCTAGGAACACATCTGCGGATGTTTCTAAATTAAAAGTTTCACAATTACCATGTTTAAATGTTAAATTCTGCTTCAGCTGGTGCTAGGGGGCGTGGACGGTAACTTGAACTTTCCATTACTATCCATGAACAGACTCAATGAAACCGAGTCTGCAATTTTGTCTTGTTGGGCTTTCTTTAGGGAATTTTTTATTTCTCTCTATTTCATTGACAAAGATGGTCTGATGTTTAAAGCTGAAGACAGTATATAATTGTTCAAGGTAAATGGAGTCCAGAATTAAGCCTCAAATATGACTGATTTACCATAGAACATAGAGTACGAAATCCGACTAGGCCGATGGCAGAAATCTTCAAGATACCAAAAGAAGACAATAGCCCTTACTGCATCAGTTACGCAGTAGAAATATGGAGATAAATATTGCAAAATCAGTCATTAATCGCAAATAACAGGTTAATTATTACTTATATCTTGAATCTTTCTACTTTTCTTAAAATTTGTATCTGTTTATCAAGTTTGATTTTCTTTAAATATTTAGGCTCATCGGGAGACGTGCAGCTTTAATAGAAAGCAATCACTGACTTGATTGTTTTGATAAAGAGGTAATGATAGAAATCCGTGGGGTAATAACAATTCTTAAGATTCAATAAATCATTTTATACAAACTAAATATAGCTGAAAAATGTGTTCAATAAAATGAATAAATTCAAAAGGATCAATAACATTAAAAATTATAAAACCTATAAGAGTATACATTAGTTCTGTTATTGATACACAACAGTTAACGACATCTAGAAAACTTAAGGAAATTACTTTTTGAAACAAATACAATATCAAATAAACTTGTTTAAAGATATTTTAAGACTTGAATCATATTGATTGAAGACGAATTTTATGGCTAGAGACACACGCAAAATGAAATACATGTATAACCATTTTGGATTTTCTTCCGATAAAATGTCAATGTTAAAACCATTGCGCCGGTGATAATTTGCTCCATTGAAGCACTGCAATCGATCCTTACGGCTCAGCAAGGGTTGTATGCGAATTGGTTGACTGCCAACCAATTACTACATTTGAATAACACATAGCAACTGGTGACCTTGGTTACGCAAAAGAACACAATGTTATTTTTTTATCATGCTTGTGCGCAGTTGACAATGAATAGAAAAGCGGGGCTAAATAAATAAAAACCTAGACAGGTTCATTGAATTTCAAGGCTACTTTTCGATTCGGAATAATGGCTTAAGATCGAAATTAATGCACTCTATTAACTACCTTTTTAACCAAGTCACAATGGCTGCAAGCCAAAAAAATCATCTCTTTTGATCATAAAATTGTATTATATTACAGGATAGGGAGTTTAAAAATATTGACATGCTGTTAAAATCTATAACTCATGATAAATTAGCGTATGTCGGTTGTGGGTGAGTTTAGCATAAGTGAAATATTGGAGTTTCGTTTATTAAAAACAAATATAAATGTTTGTACGGTAAGTATTTTATTCACATAATTATAATTATTATGGTAAGAGTGTGATACTTTATATTATGCTTAAGATAAAAAGATATTTGAGGTAATTAACACATATTAAGTATAATACAGAATTCTATTGAACATTTACACGGTTGTCATAACAATATATGACGAGGTGTAAGATAAAGGTTTTGCGTTCATTGAACGCCGCCTTTCCTTGTTGATCTTGTTTATCATATATTTGCAGCTGTGCACGAGTCCAATATAAACAGTTTGGTTTTCAAAAATGAATACAATCCTCTATTTCTCTCCACTAATTTTGATAGAACTTTGTTTTTCAATTACAATGAGGTTTCATATCAATTTTTGGACTCAAATAATGACAACGAGTCGAGATGGAGTACGATATGCATTTGGTTTAGACAATAAAAATGAAAATGAGGCTATTTTGGGTTAGATATGCATTTGATATAAATGTTTCTGAAATGAAAAACGAAGTTATTTGTGGTACGATATGAATTTAATGTTTATATTTTGGAATCTGGCAATGGAAACAAGGATTAATTATTAAGATTGGATCCAATAATGATTTTGATTAGAACATTAGGTGTGTAAAACGGTTAAGGTATATTGGTTATATTTTATAAAGTGTAAAATCACTGAATTTATTTTATGTCTTAACTACAATTTACAAAGATTGTTCTTTATTCATGTTTTGTCTTGTGTCGTTATAAACTTTATAAGATATAATGTTCAATATCTTTTATATCTTAATCATAATTTGATATGCTAAATGGGTTGCATATCAATGCCGATAGTTGATCTTTATTGGTATAAAATGCCACAGAATAACCTTTGTTGATCAAATATCGGAAATATAACACTTAAGTTAGAAATGTTTATTTTTTAATTTCTATAGAAAGACTTAGATAGGACGATTTTTCACTTTTGCATAAATATCATATACATATATATTGTTTTCTTTCACATATCTTAGACAGAAATCATCTTTAAAATGTAATTTTTCATTTAAAATGTTAAAACATGATAACCTTAGCAAACATTTATGATATAGTTCGTATAACATGTATAAGTCGTTATAATGTTTTCGTTCTTTCATATTCATTACAGAATAACATACAATGGCATATGATTATGTAAAGATTGACATCGCCGAATTCCGATGGTATGCTAAAACAGGGAACTTCAACAAATGTGAAAGCCTCCTAAACAAGAATCCGAATTTGTTGATTCAAAAGAACAGAGATGGCGAAGAAACACTCCTTCATGCCATAGCAAGATATTCCAAGGACGAAAGGATCGCTCGCATGGTATTTTCTCGCCAAGAAGTAGATGTAAATGCATGTGATTATTGGGGCCAGACACCATTGCATCTTGCTACCCAAGTACAAAACATATCCGTCATGAAATGGCTATTAAAAGCGAGAAAAATAAATGTCAACATCAAGGATGCAAATGGTTATAATCCTCTACATGTGCTCGTACTTTCAGAAGATGAGGAGAATAAGCGCGTCTCGGATACTGAGGCTGATACTAAAGAAATCACTGACAGATGGAAAGAAGGAATTCAGCTTCTTGTTGAAGCAAATGCAGACATAAATGCGATAACAAATAATGGGCAAAACATCCTTCATCTTGCTGCATCTAAACCTTGTGCAGAAAGATTTGTCGTCTACATTCTTGTACATTATCCTGCGGTAGAATGGTCAGCGACTGACGCGTCAGGGGAGAATTTTCTACATATTCTATTTGACAACATAACCTACGAGAATGAAGTATTGGAAGATATTTTACCAAAACTCGGCAAATACATTGGAAATGAAACAGTTTTAAAAAACATGTTCAACCAGAAAGACGTTCTTGGTGTACCTCCGTGGTTTACTTTGGTAAAAGAGCAAAAGTACTTTATTGAAGATAAAACTGATTGCCTGGAAACGATTTTCATACAATACAAAGCTTCTATTAATGAAACAGATAATCTGGGAAACACAGTTCTCCATAGACTTCTTGGAGGTTTTGGAAGCAGTGATGTTTGGAAACTTATTGGCTGTTTGCTCAAACATAATCTTGACGTTAATGCAAGGAACGTTTTTGGCGAGGAAGCTATTTCTGAATTGCATATGGACGAAGCGTTTGAAATACTTAAGCTGCAAAATTGTGACTTTAAAAATAGGAACAGATGGGGAAGAATGCCATTTCAGTGTATTATGAATCTATATCCGAGCCCAAAATTCATTGAAAGAATGTTAAGTGAGCATTGTGTTGAGCTAGATTCTCAAGACATGTATGAATCTACAGCCTTGCATTTTGCTGCGTACAAAGGCAACGAAGAGCATGTCAAGTTGCTTATGGAATACGGTGCAAACGTAGACTTAGTTGATAGCATGAAAGATACACCCATAGAAACTGCAAAACGCCATGGAAATTTCAAATGCATGAAACTTATTTTCGAAACTGAAAACTTATATGTAAGAGAAAATAAGAAGACATTTCCACTTTATAAAGCCTCAAATGAAATTTCCCTCTCAAGATTGTTAGACAATCCAAATTTAAAGGAACACTTGGAAAATTTCCCAAACGATTTTAAACGATATAGCGAATATTTGCTTAAAGCCAGACGCACATGCACACTTGCTAGTCCGTCTGAGGAGCATGCGGAGGATAACGACGTAATTGCAGCAGTGCGGCACCATATCGAACAAATTTGTCAATACGTCAACGAGTACGATTCTAGATTTAGAATGACCGTATTTCCTACCGGAAGTACAGTAGAAGGTACGAAGGTTGGCCGTCCTGATGAGTTCGACTTCGTTTTATGCCTCGAAGCACTAAGTAGATATTGTGTGATTAAATCACCACAGCCATATAGTCCAGCGCATGCTCTTTTGCAATTCAAAGATAAGCCGGTTCCAGAAGGTTTCATATCATTTTCTGATCCAGAAGGCTACTTCCAAGCTCTTCCTTTTCTGAAATACCTTTTCAGATACATTAAAAGAGCCCTCGGCGAGAGAAAATTGTGGGAAAAGGGAAATCTTTCTTGTAGGTATTATTGTAAGTACTGGGATACTCTACACGTGATTCCAGAAAAACCGGTGTTCAACTTTAAAATGTATTGGATAGGATCAAAGTACAAGCAAATAGAGCTCAGCATAGATCTTGTTCCTGCTGTCTACAAGCGCGGATGGTGGCCGGCGAAAGCCTGTCTGGAGACTATGAGACTTGTCTCTGACCGTGTAAAGGATGAGGGCTGCTTCTTATTGTTACAAGTCGATAGCAATGAATTTAACGATAAGTGGTGTGCCATGAATAATGTCAGGAATGACAGTGTCGGTTACACGCTAAACATCTGTCAGGGAACTCGCGCAAATAAAATGCTACGCATTTCAGTCGCACCAGCCGAAATATCTCTAATGAAGTCTCTACCAGAGATTTACCGCCAAGCCTATGCACTTTCAAAGATTGTTAAAAGTGTTGAAATTTGCCCCTCTGTTCGCATCGATACGACTCCAATGAATTTCCATAACTTTGTAAAGGCCGAAAATACAATAGTGGATCCAACTGATGACTTAAAAAGTTACTGGCTTAAAAATTGCACATTTCTTGTGGCTGAAGACTTGGGATTAGATATTTCTGAAACAATAACACCTTTAGAAATTACTACATTGATATACAAAAAGTTAGCTGAATTGTCAAAGTCATGGTCTCTGAAACCTTATTTGTTACCACAAGTACGTCTGCTAGAGTATGGATCAAAGGATATCTACGCACTCAGGGATAAATACAGCATACTGTTAAAACGAAAAGTCTGTCTAGATGTTGTCCTCGGAATACTAGGTGAACCGTTACCGCAGCAAGAAAAGGATTATATAAAATGGGCTGACGAGAGTTTACAGATAGAAGAAACAATTCAACAGTCTTTAAACCCGAAGTTTTCAATAGATATAAACACTGTTTTTTTTTAATTGGTTAGATTGATTTGGAGTAAAATAGTGTTTGTCTCCCAAAATTTGACCTTGAAACTAAAATATTTGCGTATGGACATTGCCCTACAAATAATAGAGTGACGATCTGTTTAAAAATAGCAAACAACGTTGTGTAGTAAAAGCTAAAATATATCATTTGCCTAAAGTGCAAGAAGGGTTATGAATTTATTTATTTATTTATTTATTTATTTATTTGTTTATTTGAGATATAGCAAGGATGCATAAAAATGTAATTTGTTTGGTTTAAACAGTATTTTCTTCATAAAATGCAAACATATACAATTATGATACAATTATGACAAAACAATATTATATAAAACAGGATTGAAATTTGTTTTATAGTCTATTTAGTAATGTAAGGATATTTTGATTTTCTAACAGTTAATCACGATAGAGGGGTGAACATTTGTATGCACAGCTACTTATAGTATAGAGTTATTGATAGACGAAATAGACCTAGGTTGTTGTGGTAGTTTTTACAATTGATTTAGTGGAATAAAATCAAGTTTTAACTTTTGGCTTACCTTTATATATTTTTTAAATTACATGACAGTCGTTGTACCTAAAGCGCTATATGGACCTTTTACTCAAATAACATATCAAATTTAGAATTAGCACAGTACTGTGTAAAATTTATACAAACTTTTCATATATCTAGTGCATTATGTATGTTGAATATACCAAACATACTTACTTTGATAAATTATTTGGTCAATTATGCCGATTGCAATCAAAATATCATGCTTAACAGATACTTGTTAATGGATTGATTAGATATGTGAATGTGGATAGACAGAAACATTGATTTAATCCAGACATATCTAGATTACTGCAGAAATATGATCTGTAGTACGTCATTTATTCTTTTATTGATGCCGGTGTGTTTTCATCTAAATTAAAATGGAAGAAGATTTTAAAGATGATGGTAATCAATGAATCAACAAAAGATTTATTCTTAGAAACTTTAACGCCACAAGTGAGCCAACAAGTCACAAGTCATTAACATTTCTACTTCATCTTTCTAAGATTTCGCCTTTGTGGGTTATTATTCGACAATATTCGGGTTCAAAATTGGTTGCTGAAACACTTGCCAAGGCAGTTGGATACAGGATGTGTTCTTCATATGTGCGCCGATGTAGCATTTGCAATCCTCTTACGAATGACATTACAGAACACCTTATGTGTATTTGTCACAGGAAAGAGACTGAAAGATGTGCCTTCTGAAACGCTATTATAGCAAATTTAGGTTTTGACCAATACAGCACATTTATTTGCTATGACTACATATATCAATGTAAAATGTTTTTACATATCTCATATAAACTTATTGATAGTGTAATTGTCAACTCTTAGGGCTCGTATATTGCTATCGCGCTTGCAAAACTTTTCATCATTGCGTTAAAAATGTAGCAGGCAACTTTATCGCTTTATAGTACATGAAGTATGTTTCTCAGACATATACTGTATAGCTATTTTTTATTTACATGCTTAATACATTTTTTTTAGTTTTTATTTCTTAAATTAAGATCATTGATTTTTTTATGAATAATTCTAATAACGGTCCGTCTATGGATAATCATTTATAAAGCATGAAGACTGTACCTTCGCTTTCTCTTAATTTTTCGTTTTTCGATTAGGATTCAGTTATTGGTACGAGACTTAGTAGCTTATATTATTTTTGTCACCTAGGATGAATATAGTAATGTTCATGTTTAAAATGAATGATTTAAAACATTGTCTTAACTTTCGCTTTCATTTAAGACAACAATATACGCCCATAAATCATTATTTTTCAACTGTAAAATAATTTTATTTGTTATTGTATCTCTTATATAACAATGTACCTATACTATGCATATGTATATTATTCTCTTCTGTTGTATGTACAATATATATGTTTTGTAAATATGTTACGCGTTCCAATATCATAAGTTATGAATAGCCTTAATAGACTTGGGCTGTTGTGGTAGTTATTGCTAATCAAAGTTGAAAAATTGCAAAAATTGCTTTTTTCGTATTTCGTTCCAATCTTAAATGCCTTGTGTTTTTATATTTAGCGTACATGCTTTTAAACATGTCACTTTTATTATGACAATATGACTGGTAAACAGAATATACAAAACTATGCAATCATTTAGAAACGAAAATGCATGTACCAAGCTGTTGATTTCCTGTTATAACTCTGATGCTTGAACCTATATCCAAAGTTCATCTGATTTATGTTTGTAAATATATCTAAGTACTATGACATAATTTCATAAATGTAAATGCATGTATATATTTCATTGTTTAGTTTTGCATTGCAGCAATAGATCAAAAAGCCAGTTATGAAATAAAACAAACATGCTTGTAATGAAATTCTTTAAACATAAATAAATAAAAACATACAAACAAACATTAGTACATATAACAATATGTAATATTTAAATAATTGTTCTGCAAAGTGGGCTCTTCCTCTTTAAAAGAGAGCTTGTTTTCAAACATACTATCAGTCTTAATTGAAGATAGCAGTTCATGGTCTCTTTGTGATTTTCAAAATGTTCTTCACATGCAGGTGATATATCCCAAAATTGGAATTATCTTCTTGACCTGTCAATGTGCAGCTTCAACATTTCGTTTATTTCGAAATCCGAGGCTTCAAGACGTTTCAGATTCGAGCATCCGGCCATTGGACATCTGAAAATATATGAAATGAATATCTCAAAAGCTTTGGGGTTGTTTTTTTGTTACTTTTCATTTCTTGCTTAGTTTTTTTCACACTTGTGTATTTTATTTTTACTTTTGTTTGTTAATAATTACAGCTTGGTTGTGATGTTAGGTAGGAAGACCAATAACATTTTATTTGTTTATATAAGTATGTATTACTACGCTCGTATATCTCGTATAATGCTGGTATCATTATTGCTCTTCAATGATGTCAGATCTTGTTTTTGCATATTATCTTTATTGTTTTCAGCTTTATTGAAAAATTAAATCGTTATCATTTGAACCTTTAGCAGATAGTGTATTCAGTTGAACATTTTACACTTTTATACATAGTGATGTATTAACTATGACAAAACTTAAAAACTATTTTTACATTGTGTGTATAAACATCTTTTCATGTAAAACATGAACTTAAAAATAGTGTTTGTATATTGTAATAACTTTTTTGTTACCTTGGAAAACGACTCAATTTCAAATATTCAATCATGGCATTTCGATCAAAAGTATGTCCACATATTTTATTTCTTACAGGCGTTTTCATTACACATCTAGTGTAAGGACATACTATGCTGATGTTTTCCTGTATAACCTCGACATCATCGTCATCAGATTGAGTATCGTCTGTGTATGTTACTGTATAATGATACATGTCTGTAATTTGAAAAAGAAAATTCATATTTTTCTGTAGTTCTCTGTATGAAAAATGTAAAACAAAATAATAATAATAATAAAGATATTTGTGAATACATGTATGAAAAACATGTTTATTGCTGTTCTGCTGTATGCAAACATTGTCTTGAGTGAGTTTACTAGTTGTACTCAGGTAAACTTTAAGTTTTTGGGAACAGCGTCTTCCAAAAATGTATGGACAGTCATTATCGAAAATGTATTTGTTCAAAAATGTATGCCTGTATGTTTTGGTGCATTATTAATGCAAAACAATTAAATTAGAGTTCACACAGTCAAGCTTCAATATTTTGATGAATTTATTACATTTTGACTTAAATTGTTAATCAAACCGTAAGTTGGAACACTTATTAATTTTCCCTCGTGTACAATAACCACAAAAAAAGATAAAAAAAAATCTATGATGTTCTGCTGTTCGTTTTACATGATAATTTAAGGTTAATATGTCAAAATAAAAGTTTGTTGTTTCAAGTTCAGTGTAACCCCGATTTTACAAATCCAGCAAAGTATCCACGTCAGCGGTTCTAATACCGACGCTTAGAACATTGATCAAACAAATTGCTGTATCTGGCAATACAATAAATAATTGATGTTGCTCTGAAATGTACGGATCTATTGTAAAAGTT
>NW_026861776.1:0-30322 GCF_026571515.1 Ruditapes philippinarum | reverse complement strand
CGAAAGCTTACATGTGAATAAAATTGTTGTCACGTTAATCAGTTCATCACAGGGAGATTGACAGTGACCGCAATTTCTTGTATTATGTGTACATAAACAATACAGTTGTAATTGTTTCCTGAGCAAATTTACACAACTAATTATATAACATATTCCCAAAAGCAGTACCGGTAATTGAAATGGTTGATTATCTTTTTGGCTTATTTATCAATTCATAGCGATAATATTAGAACGCAAAACAATTATTGTGAAAAAGAACGTTTCATGAATTCATAAATAAAAAAGGTTGTATATGATGCTCTTCTGTAATTTATATTCTCTTATTATTTGTGTATTCATTCATAAGTATAATGTTGATCTTTCAATAGTATAATGTAAAATGAAGTTACATATTGTTTCAGGAAATGCTTTAATATATATCTGTTTAAGTCTTAACATCAAGAAACGATTAACGTGACTGACAAACAAACTGCAAGGTCATTGTTCACTACATTTTGAAAGGTAACTGTATAATTATCAAGCGATCTTTTCCATTTAGTTTTAAACAGAGAGTTTCAATGGACCTTAAGCGTTTGAACCACTTGATGTTCAAATAGAAATCATCATTAGATCCGATCTTAACAATTTAACCCTGTTTCCGTTCACAAAATCCAACAATAAATTCTACATACAATTGTTTGTTTGTAATAGGGTTTTACATCACATCGACACATTATATGTCATATGGTGCGAACGGGCACCTGAGTAGAACCACCAACATTCCGTAAGCTAGCTGGATAGTCTACATAAATGAATATTGTACCTCATAAAGCTACGTTTGCAGTTTCACAGTCCACAAACTCAAACCTTATTGTTATTGAAACAACAAACTTCTGGCAAAATGTCAAAACATAGTGGTTTGAAACAAAGAGCTTTATACATTTTTGTGAACAACACAGATTCTATCGACAGCTGTGTGCACGTCAAACAGAATTCAGTATTGTACTTAATAATATTTAATAACGTCATGTTATTTCACACCTTACAAGATATAAACAATTATATTTTCACGTTTAGACCACGTGATGTTCCAACATAATTTAATCTTATGATTTTGGTCTCGTTTTCATTTTCAGTGTCTAATTCATCTTGTAACCTATATTGCCTCGTTTTCATTTCCAGAGTCCAGTCCAAAATGTAGTATCAAATGTATGTTGTATCACACACAGCTCTTTTCTCATGTTCAAAGTGAAATATATAATATCAAATGCTTACAAACTTCATCCTCGTTTTCATTTTCGAGGGTCTCAAAAACAAAAACAGAAGTCCTTATTGTACTTGAAGTACCAAAGTCCTGTCAAAGTGTCTATAATCGATCTGTGAAATAAAAAAGGTCGTTGCATATTGTTGACAGGATACTGATTCTGATTCTACTGGTCTCGTACACAGCTGAAAACCTATATACAACGCGGCTAGCACCTTGTCAGTTTTGTCAACTGTGGACTCGTCCAATTGAGTTCAGTATTTCACTCAAGGATAAGTGTTTGCCTCGTGAGATCAGTCGAAAAATGGTAAACTGTCTGCTTTGCATTACAAAGTGAAGGAAGCGATTGGATTGATAATTAAAGATATAGGAAGAAACTGCGTGGTCTGCTAGATCTGCTAGATCTGCTAGACTGGCATTGAATTACAGATATCCACAACATGTTAGACATTTAAGTATATTTTCTTTCAAAGTTCAGCCGCAGAGAAATTATTTCTGAGATGTTTATTTTTAATTGAAGATTCCCTTTAAGGTATAAATCTGACATTAAATGGGTTGTTTTTTATTTTCTTAAATAAAATTAATACATTGTACGTGTATATATATAAACATAATACTCTTTTAAAATCGATTATATCAGACATGGCAGATATGAAAAGACTAACACCATCAAATATCAATTTGTCTGACATTGAAAGACGATAGCATATGGTGGCTGAATTACGCCATGTCGTATTTTTGCATTTTGCCACGAATATATGAAAACAAAAGGAATGGACAAAATCGACCTTTGCAGTTACTTTGTGTCCTCACAATATCTAGGCGGAAATCGAAATGACAACAAAATAAATCATGAAAGGTTACGTACATGAAATGTGTCGTGTTTTCACAAATTATTTGGCGTGCCTTCGCATGTTTGCATATTCGATTTTTCGTTTTTGCTCTTTTCATTTCGACTTATTTGAAATTGCATTGTTTCGTGGACGCATTGTTGCTGTTTTGCATCTTTGCATTAAGAATATATTCATGTATAGGTTTAATACACATATGCCGTGTAGCACGGCAGTTAAAAATTGAATTCAAATTAGACTAGAAAGCTGATTGAGTACTGCACCTAAAATAGGTCGAGTAATATGACCATTTTATTTACAATAAACGCTTTACACTTTTAAGCTCTCTCTGTTGCTATTGATACTCGAATGCACATCTACAACCAGAAAGGAATATATTATATGGCAGCAAAGCACAAATGCAAAAACACGACAATGCATCAATGCAAAAAAGAGAAAACATTTTTATGGTTACAACTTGTTTGTGGCGAAAAAAGTCAGTGAAAAAATTAGCCACCATACAAACGAATACACGATAGATGTAATGCAAGAAACAATTTATGCGTCATATATTTGTCGTTCGTTTTGTTTTTTCTCGAAAAATTCAAAAATGCAAAAACACAAAGATTCGACAAGTCGAACGTTGGTGTTTTCACATGTTCGTGGCGAAACAAGATATGGCGTAAATCCGCCACCATAGTTGTATGTGATATTAAGAGAACGAATACTCAAGTACTGAAAAAGATAATCTAATAATCGAAGGTTTGTATTAGATCGTTGCCTCGAAATAGAAATCAGAAAAAGCTCTAAGAAGTGTTCATGTAATTATCTGGTATCTCCAATCTCGATGATAAATATAAGTAGTTCTAAATTTGTGTCATCGTCATCAAATGTAGCA
This sequence comes from Ruditapes philippinarum, assembly GCF_026571515.1. Lineage (NCBI taxonomy): Eukaryota > Metazoa > Mollusca > Bivalvia > Venerida > Veneridae > Ruditapes > Ruditapes philippinarum. Next base: position 27,351 of record NW_026861776.1, on the reverse strand, counting down.
CGAAAGAAAATGTACAATTTTCAGTGTTTATTCTTCTATATATGTTTTTTGTTTGATAATTTGAATATAAATATAATATTATAATAATTGTCAAACAAGATTTAGACACAATTCGCATAATACAACTATTTACTAGAATCAACACTAGCATTTATAATTGATAACAGAACTACACAGTTTCAGCATTTACCTGACTATCTGAATATCTACTAAAATCTTGTTTATTCTGCAAACATTTTCGGATGTTTTAAAATTAAAAATCTTCAATTATGTGTTAATTGTTGACTTCTGCTTATAATATAATAAGCAGGTTCTATGGCGGGCGTGGGAGGTAGCCTGCGCCTTTCAGTACCATAAGTAAGTAGCTCATTTTTGACATCTATAGGATAGATAATTTTAGATAGATAGGGAGTTTAATGTTTTTATTTTATTTTGTAAATGGTTTGAGATAATTTAAGATTCACCCTGTGCACGTTGTCTGTTGTTTATTTAGCATACCACAAAAAAGTAGGTTAATATTGTTAAATATGAATGTACTTTTGATTTAAGAAATCCATGCAAACCAAAATAGTAAGTTTGAATAATTTCCCTGATGAACGTAATTTATAAGAATGGAATTAGCAATAAGATTGACACGATAATTGAGTAAGTCGTGAACAAGAAAACTTGTCAAGTTACATTAAATTGTGAATATGTCTTATAATTATTTGATATGATCAGGGAATTTTAAGGCATCGGAAATATAATTAACTGATCAGTAACTGTTTCGCTCAATTTCTTTTTATTGAAATAAGTTTTATATGTGAATTCTCAGGCGGGAAACACAGGTCAAAACTGACTACACCAATCAAATTTTACAGATTATATTAGATATAATTTGTTAATAAAATGTATAATGTCTATAACGTCTAGACATAAATTTTAGCTTTCGCCTACATGGTGCCAATATTTTGATAACCAATTGTACAATCAAATCCTATTTCATTTGCTGAGTGATTTTCATCATTATATACGTAACAGGCTAAAATCGACAGTCTCAAAACGTGTTAAAGTATATAAGATATTGATTTGTATGAGCTTTGTTTTGATGAAATATTTAGAAAAATTCAATATCGTTCCATCAAGATTGGAAATAATCAAAATAATTACATCAATTTTTTCTTCTTTGTCTAAAACATATCTGTCGGTGTTTATCTTCTTTTAGTTTAACATCAAGAAATTTTCCTCCGCCATTTACCTAACATGATCTGTATCTTGTGATGCAGTTTTCAGTTTCATCTAAAGTTTTTTCTATTATATATGCATGTATTGTTCCAATTTGGAATCTTTTAACTTTTCTTTTCTCAAGGAAAAGGCTTATGTGTATTAATGCATGTTATGTGTTTTCGGTTGCACGGAAAAAAGTTTTCAAGATTATTTACAAATATTTTAAAACGTTCTTAGAGGTTCGAATTCTAAATTCAGATGAGACAATAGTAAGTACTAGTGTAATTGGCACGTCTGTACACTTTGCTTAAATCTTAATGTTGTCAACGGCATCGACATACTTGATATTTTACTGTCTTAATAAACTTAATCCATGTGACTAATAGACAGCATTGATAAGAATTTCCTAAAAACATAGGCTTAGCTCTTTAGTTTAAAACTATTAACAATGGGATCATGTTTGATTCATTTTTTAGAGTCTCCGCTTTCGTGGACAATAAGTTACATTTAATCGTTTGACATTCGTAGAAACAGTGTCGCAACCTCATAAGTGTGTTAACTGATTTTTAACAAATTTTGCAAATTCTCAGTGTTTTGTTTTAAATGTTAGTAAACCAAACTAAGATCTCAGAATTGACAAATTGTTATTAAACAGACATTTTGTATTAAACCTGTTCCTCTAGTGAACCATAAAATGTCGAAGAACATCTGATGTCAGGCGTAAGGAAAGTTCACGCAGTAAAAGCATGATATACCGATGTAGATGATAAAAAGCAATATCCCGAGAGTATACAACTGTTACACAAATTTAAAACTTCATACTACAATAGTAACACGATTTAATGAAGCAGATGATAACGAATCCCCGAGGTTAAAGAGCTTCAAGTAAAAATGATTTGGATTAAGTAAGCCTTATAAGAGAAGTATTGATGAGATTTTTATATATTTATGTAACTAAAAGTTTTAAGGCACTGTAAGTATCTTTTAGGTTCGTCGCCTTAAGTAATCAAAATGTCAAAATACCAGTTTATTCTGGTATCAGATTTGATACCTTTCATACCTAGCAATTTGTAACCTTAGTCTACAGACCTATACTGATTGAGAAACTATTATTTTATTTTATTACTTTTTGAGTCAATGTACCAGTTAAATATATATATTTTTTGAGTTTACATAATCGTAGTTACGACTCTAGCAGCTGCTGTTTAAAGGATAATCGTTAAACTCTTTTATGTCCGAATGATTTCAAATTTGGATAAATGTTATGTAAGTATAATCTCATTTTCTTCTATTTTTCTTTATCGTATTATGCTTTCATAATAATAAATTAGTCTAAAGCTTATAAACATGCAAAAGTGAAAACACGAATCCAATACATTATACAGATTATAAAATAAATGTATGTATACTAGTTTAAATCACACAATAAATAGATCACGAAGCCAAAGCGATTTATAGATATTGAAGTTAAAAGTACATCAACTTGGAATGAGCAATTTTACATAACTATAGATACATGTAGACATTCATGATATTCTTGATACTTTCCTGTATAAACAATATTGTTTTAATGTTTCATTTCATGGGCAATTAGTGATAGCGCACAATTTGTTCAAGCCCGGATCAGCCATTTTAATCCATTGAAACTGACTTCATGCTTCCGAGGGATCACCTTTTTCAGATTTTCATAACAAAATGTTTTCAAATAAAGCATTTTCAACTGTAACTTTTGAATGTCTTGAAATAATTACAGGCAGACAGTCATCAAGAAATTGACTTAAATGACAATAATCTTATCGTAATGCCAAAACATGTCTTTGAGAAGGGAACATATCAGATAATATTATTTTTATGAGCAAAATAAAATCCACAAGGCATAAACTACATACGATGTTTGATATTAATTATGATTTTTTTAGTTCTTTAAGCATAGAAGGTGAATAATTTTTATCGTGTATTTATGTCAGAAATACACACCAATTTGTATTCAGTTCTTTAATTATAGAAAGTTGAATTTTTTGTATCGTGTATTTATGTCAGAAATAAACACCAAATTGTCTTCAGTTCTTTAAGTATAGAAAGGTGAAATGTTTTTTATCGTTATGTCAAAAATAAACCGGAACAATCAGGTATTTGTAAAGAAAATATATGCAAGATTAAAATCCATATTATATTGTACATGTATAGAACAAGACACAGAGATTTTAAAATATCTATCGTGGCCCCGTGGCAGGTGATTGGCTCAATTGAGGTTATTCACATAGACAATGACAATGAAAGACTGACAATTCAGAACTCATAATAATCAAAAAGTTTTCTAGATACATATTTTAAAAAATCACTGATATTTCATATTACACCACATAAATGTTTTATATAATAATGATTCAAATGCATGTAACATAGTTTTAGAAATAGTCTAAGATGCAGATAGATCTTAATGCATTGCCTAAATAAATCAGGATAAAAGAAGCTACAAATGTGCACCGATTGCATCCATATACATCGGATACATAGAAGAAATGGCGTTAAAATATTTTGTTTAAAAACTATTTCAAAAACAAAGTGAACAATATGCGTATCAATATTTACCATTATCATGCTAAATATTTCAAAATTGATCATCCAATATTTAATTTGGACGAAACCATTCTTCTTTTTAAGACAGTTACAAAATATGCACCTGTCGAATAGCTAACAGTTCAGACCTTGATCAAACGACCGGTAAATATACCGACTGATCTTGGTCAGCACTGGTCCCATGAGTAGAATAGCAAATCAAAAATGGTGAACAGTTAAATCACCGTAGATTATCGAACACTCTGAATTGAAAAGAGAACGATTCAGACTTCATTTGAATGAGACTAAAATTAACCTTAAGCTAACTGATTCTGCACATGTAACGTGTGAAGACCAAGATAAGCCGATACGTCCGTTTGAGTATTGTCGGTTCAGTTCGTCTTTCGATATTTCCACTTTATACTTTTTTGTGTAAACTGAGAATACATTTTACTTCAACATCTGCATGTAGTGTATTGATATATTCAAAATGTACATTTAGTTTGGCACAGCAATATAAATCTGATTCGTTAGTTGTTGGTGTTGATTTGCTGCAGAAGAATTTATCATTCATTAATTTGTGGTATCTAATTTAAGATACCGTTGCTTATACATGTTTATACATGTATAAAAAATAATGATTGTTTACTAGAAAAGTATTCATTAATTTTCAGCAGCAGTGTACTTGTTCAAAAATAAAATAAACGTCACATTTACGATTATTTCTTAATCATTTGAAGTACCTTATAGTAAACTTATATAAAGAAGGAACACTTTCATAGTCGAAACGTCAAGATATGGTAATGTCATTTATATATAAAAAAAATGAAACGATACTTCAAATAAAGAAACATATATCAATTGCTTAGCACGGCTAAGCAAGCAAATTAAAACCGCTCGTATCGTACATTTTACTCACTAATTTCGTTTAATTGAACATATACACAAATGTTTTAACTTGTAGCATTATTTACGATTACAACATATTTCTGAAATGTAAACAACCAAGCAGTTCTTTTCTAATTTTTCTCATATAATACTTAAACAAACTAATTTAAACGTTTACTCTAACTTATTTCAACTTTTTTAGTTAATCATATTCATGCCAAGTTTTTTTTCACACTGCCGTTTCTGTGGTAACTTCGGTGTGAAACGTTGGTGCCAGTCCATGAAAAACGGCGTGTTGTGTCTAAGTAAAAAGATACATATACAAATGAAAACAATGTGTGAAACTAAATATCATGGAATTTTAAAATTTTAAAAAGTTTCTGAAGCCCGCATGTGACAGACAGGAAGACGTCAAAAGATAAATTAAAGAGCATGTAACATATCCTCAGGATGATTATACAGTATTCAAGTAGAAATACTAGAACCACTCAACAAGCAAAAGTATCAAATAGAAAGACTAACAAAAATTATGTCGTGCTATACCATTTGGAACGAAGGAAATAATACATTTTTGTTCATCTTATTTCAGTTTTTGTTTTGGTAATCTAGTTCAGTTTGACTTCCTGTAAAATTTACAGAACTGACTGTAAATTATTGCATTGTGAATGTTAAATGTTACGCGGTATAATACACAACCTTTCATAATCGACATTCTTTTTTTTTTCAAAACTCCCCATAAAAATATAAAGTGAGATTTGTTTTGCATAGTGTAAACATTTTACAATGACTGTGGTCATTCCCTCTGTCTGAATTTTTTTTAGATATGTGAAGAGAATATTGTAAATTCAATTGATGAACTTTGTCTGCTTTTGTTACCAATTTGCATTTTCACTTTACACATAGCCTTAAGGATACCACATTCAATAATTGGATTTTCACTCTGTATATTTTGAAAAATAGTTTAGATTTAATGTCAAAATATTTCAAATTCTAAGTTATACTCATATTGTTGCCAAATACTTTCTTTGATTTACGCTTTAATGAATGATTTACCTTTTTTATTTTATGAAATAGAGAAAATAAGAATACGCACGATACAAAGTTCACAACGTACTTTACATCATTGAATGTAATAGCTCAAAACCACATCAATAAAATGACCTAGTTTTTATGTTAAATCAGTTTATCTGTCGAAAACATTTTTTTCCCTAGAGTGTTACACACCTTTTTAGACGTGCTATATACATATCATTTTGTTATTGTCGATTTAATTTGCCTTTTATTTTACATTTTGATAAAAGCAAAGAAGAACTAAATGAATTGTTTACTTAATGCACATGTTATACCGTATGTAATAAAGATACGTAACATTTGTATTACATTCACAACGCACACAAAGCTTACATCTGAATTAACATTGCTGTCACGTTAATCATTTCATCACAGGGAGATTGACAGCGACCGCAATTTCTTGTATTATGTGCACATAAACTATACAGTTGTAATTTGTTTCAATTGCAAATTTACACAACCAATTATATTACATATTCCAGTATTTGAAATAGTTGATTATCTTTTTGGCTTATTTATCAATTCATAGCGATAATATTAGAATGCAAAACAATTATTGTGAAAAAGAACTTTTCATTAGTTCAGAAATGGAAAAACCTTGTATGATGCTCCTTTGTTATTAATATTTTCTTATTATTTCTTTATTCATTCATAAGTATTATGTTGATCTTTCAATAGTATAATGTAAAATGAAGTTACAGATTGTTTCATGAAATGCTCTAATATATATCTTTTTATAATGACTGTAAAATGAAGTTACATATTGTTTTATGAAAGGCATAGGGTTATAAGATATAACTAATTATCTTTTTACGTTTGGACGACGTGATGTTCCAACACAATTTAATCGTATCATTGTGGTCTCGTTTTCATTTTCAGTGTCTAATGCATCTTGTATCCTTTATTGCCTAGTTTTCATTTCCAGAGTCCAGTCCAAAAAGTAGTATCAAATGCATATGGTATCCAACACAGCTCTTTTCTCATGTTCAAGTAAAATATATGATATCAAATGCTTACATACTTCATCCTCGTTTTCATTTTCGAGGGTTTCAAAAAACAAAAGCAAAAGTTCTTATTGTACTTGAAGAACCAAGTTCTGTCAAACTGTCTATAATCGATGTGTGAAATAAAAAAGGTCGTTGCATATTGTTAAGAGGATACTGATTCTACTTGACTCGTACACAGCTGAAAACCTATATCAGACGCGACTAGCACTTTGTCAAATTTAGTTTTGACAGCTGTGTACTCGTCCAATAGAGTTCAGTATTACACTCAACGGTGAATGTTTTCCTCGTGAGATCAGTCGAAAAAGGGTAAACTATCTACTTTGCATTAAAAAGTGAAGTGATAATAAAAGAAAGTAGAAATAAACGGTGTGGTCTGCTAGATCTGCTCGACTGGCATTGAATTACAGATTTCTACAAAATGTTAGACATTTAAGTATCTTTTCTTTCAAAATTCAGCGACAGAAAAATTATTTCGGAGATGTTTTTTTAATTGAACATTCTCTTTTAGGTATAAATCTGGCATTAAATGTTTTGTTCTATTTATTAAATAAAATTAATACATTGTACGTGTATATAGAATAAAATAATACTCTTTTAAAATCGATTTTATCAGACATGTCAGATATGAAAAAACTGACACCATCAAATATCAATTTGTCTGACATCGAAAGACGATAGCATAATGGTGGCTGAATTACGCAATGTCGTATTTTTGCATTTTGCCACGAATATATAAAAACACAAGTAATGGACAAAATCAGACTTTGCAGTTACTTTGTGTTCTCACAATATCTGCTTAAAGGCGGAAAGCGAAATGACAACAAAATAAAGCATTTTAAGTTACGTACATAAAATGTGTCGCGTTTTCACAAATTATTTGGCGGGCCTTTGCATTTTTGCATATTTGAATTTTCGTTATCGTTCTTTTTATTTTGTCGCATTTGAAATTGGATTGTTTCATGGACGTATTGTTACTGTTTTGCATCTTTTCATTTAGAATATACATTTGTAGGTTTATTACAAAGGATAATAAATCAAACGTCACAACGAATGGATATAACTCTGTTCAAAATTAAAGGTTGTTTGCTTAATAAAATTCTTTAAAAAAACGATGACAGGATAAATAGAATAATAGATTGGTGCCGTTGATGGAGAAAGTTTATCTGGCTCTGCTCCGGAATTTATTGGGTTCGCCTTCGGCTCACCCATTAAATTCCTCCGCCTCGCCAGATAAACGTTCTCCATCCATGGCACCAACCTATTATTCTCTATATATCGTGTAGCACGGCTGTTAAAAAATGAAGTCAAATTAGACTAGTAAGTTGATTGAGTACTGCATCTACAATAGGTCGAGTAATATGACCATTTTATTTACAGAAGACGCTATTACATTTTTAAGCGCTCTCCGTTGCTATTGATACTCGCATGCACATCTACAACCAGAAACGAATAAGCTATATGGCAACAAAGCACAAATGCAAAAACACGACAATGCATCAATGCAAAAAAGAGAAAACGTTTTTATGGCTTCAATTTGTTTGTGGCAAAAAAAGTCATTGTAAAAATTAGCCACCATAGAAACGAATACACGATAGATGTAATGCAAAAAACCAATTTATCCGTCATATCTTTATCGTCCTTTCTGGATTTTCCTCTCGAGAATGCAAAAATCCAAGAAAAAAAAGATTCGACAAGTCAAACGTTTGTGTATTTGCATGTTCTTGGCGAAACAAGATATGGCGTAAATCAGCCACCATAGTTGTATGTGATATGAGGATAACGAGTTCTCAAGTACTGAAAAGGAAAATCGAATAATCGTGGTATTGTATTACATGTAGATCGTTGTCTCGAAACAGAAATAGAAAAAGCTCTTAGTACTGTTTATGTTATTAACTCGTATCTCTTATCTCGATGATAAATATAAATATAAGTAATTCAAAATTTGTGTCATCGTCATCAAATATAATCTGTAGCACGAAAGAAAATGTACAATTTTCAGAATTTATTCTTCTAGATATTTTTTCGTTCTTGTTATTCTATTATTTGATATACCAAAATAATTAAAACTATAGACTAAATAGAACATATGGAATATAAATATAGATAATCCGATAATAATTGTAAAAGATGATTTAGTAACAAATCGCATAATACAAATATTTACTAGAATGAACACTAGCATTTATAAGTAACAACAGCATCTACCTGATTATCTGAATATCTATTGAAAATCTGGCTTAGTCTGAAAACATTTTCGGATGTTTCACAATTCAGTCCTACGCATAAACCCTTCCAGCCTGCTGAATCTCAGTAAGGGCTTATCAGCTAGTAAATTACTATTAACTGTATATCTCCCATTAACACGTCCACTGAGTTGAGAGTTTTGTCATTATTTATTGCCCCTCTGTATTCTTATCTAATGGCCCCAACTTTGAAGTATCAAATTTCTACAGAAGATACAGTCACTAAATTTATCAATGTTTTTTCTCCTTTCTTTTGTATATGGGTCTGTGGCCCAATTGAATTGTGAAACCTAGCAATTATTTGTAAATATACTTTATAACATACGATAATTTTTTAAATTAATAATAAATAAAATAAAGTTCAATTGTTAAGTGTCGCTGTTACTCATCTTACTGACTGAACCCCCTCCCGGCCAGCTAAAAAACAAAAACCAAAAACAAAAAACTGTTCATAGATGTAACTTTTACTGAAAAGTGCAAGACTCTTAACTAAAATGACCAGATAAGTGATATTTTTATTATTAGCTCGACTATACTAAGAATGTGGTGAGTTGTCCTACTCACCTTGGTTTGCAAGTCGACCTCAGCGTCCATACTTTAAATTAATGTTTATGCGCCTATAACTTCTTTATTTCTTAAGGTATCAATTTCAAATATATATTCCTTATCATCGTCCACATCATTTGATAAGGTGCAAAACTCTAAAACCAGTATTTCCAGAACTATATCCCATTGAACTTAAAATAATGTTATATTTTACTCTAACATCTTTATTTCATATTAAAGTATTGACTTTAAACTTCAAACATGTGTTCCTTATCATCAACTTCATCATATGTGTCAATGTTTTTTTTTTTTTAACTCTAACACCAATTTTTCCAGAATTATCTCCCAATGATTTTTTTTCCTCTCAAAAAATGTTACTTTTTACTTTCTTTTTTATTTCTTAAGGTATCAACTTCTAACTTCAAATATATTTCCTTATCATGTGTGACAAGATTCATAACTGTAGCATGAATATTTCCAGGATTATTTCCCCCATTAAACTTTTTTTTTCAATAAAAATTGATATTTTTTAACTTTAAACAATAACATGGCAAGCTTCAAAACTCTAGCTAGCATCAATATTTTCAGAATCATCATCCCTATAAGTATGACCTTGACCTTGAAGGTAGGGATAGGCGTCTTAGTCGCGACATGTCGTCTTGATGTGGAAGATATTTATGTCTAGTTATTTTGTAATCCTTTGATGCATGACAGTCTTGATGTGAAAGACATGTATCCCAAGTTATTCTTCCATGCATGACAAAGTTACATTCCGGACACAAATGCGTGAACCTATAAACTTTTGTTGTGAAAAAGTGAAACTTCAAAATGTTAGTGTGACCTTGACCTCTGAGGTAGGGACGTATTTAAATATCATTCCATGCATGACAAAGTTATAGTCCGGACAGGAATGAAGTGGGGATGCGCAGACAGACGGACGTCCAGACAGATAGACAGAGGAACGGTGCGATTTTAATATGCCTCCCTTCGGCGGCATAAAAATGTTTTTATCAACACCTTTATCAGGTGCGATTAGATTTATAACTCAAGTCCTGTATTTCTAGAATTATCTCCATTTCATTTTTGAATTAGGGATTTATTGAAAATTAATATATTTCTAATATTTAAGATAATTGTCCTTTGTCATTACTCACATCATGCATGACAAGGTTTTTAACTCTAGTATCCTTATTTCAAGAGATATTTCCTCTTTGAACTTAGAATTTTACTTTAAAAACTTTATTTACTTTTTGCTTGTATCATTTTGGTACTTTTTTTATAAAAAAAATTCACATTCATCTCTTTTCCTACTAGATTGAATGATAACCTACAATAATGCTTTGAATCCATTATTATTATTACTAAACATTATTTTGCTCCTTCTGAAAAAAAGAAAAAGAATGTAAATCACTGAGGTATGATATGAAAGTAATTTACAAAATTATTTTCATTGTGAGTTGTAAGTGATTAAAAACCTTTTTTTACTGTAATCCAATTTTTATTTGTTTTCTTTACACTAAATAGTTAAATCTTAGTTTTTCGTTACATCTAAAATGTTCTCTATATCTTCCAGCTTAAACTATACATTCTTGAAACATAATAGGGTCATAAAACATTCAAGGGTGCTGCTATCAGTAATACAGTGACAAGCCGTGTAATTATAATTAAAATGCTCATCAGTGACCAGAGATAGGAAATTTTGGGGAAAACTGGAAATCTTGGGCTTATGCGTAGGACTGAATTAAAAAATTGACAATTGTGTGTTAATTGTTGACTTCTGCTTATTATATAATAATAATATGGCGGGTGTGAGCGATAGTTGTCTCCCTCCAGTACCATAAGTAAGCAGCTCATTTTTGACATTTGTGACGTTCTATGGAATAGATAATTTTAGATAGATAGGAAGTTTAATGTTTCTATTTTATTCTGTAAAAAATGGTTTGATATAATATAAAATAAATTATTCTTTGCACGTTGTCTGTTGTTTATTTAGCATACTACAAAAAAGTAGGTTAATATTGCAATATCAATTATATGAATGTACTTTTGATTTACAAATTCCATGCAAACCAAAATAGTAAGTTTGAATTATTTGCCTGATTAACGTAATTTATTAGAAAGGAATTTGCAATAAGATTGAAACGATAATTGACTAAGTCATGTGCAAGAAAACTTGTCAAGTTGCATTAAATTGTGAATATGTCTTTGATATGATCAGGGAATTCTAAGGCATCGGAAATATACTTAACTGATAAGTAACTGTTTCTCTCAATTTCTTTTTATTGAAATAAGTTTTATATGTGAATTCTCAGCCGGGAAATACAGGTCATAACTGACTAAACCAATCAAATTTTACAGATTATATTAGATATAATTTGTTAATAAAATGTATAATGTCTATAACGTCTAGACATAAATTTTAGCTCCGCCTACATGATGCCAAAGGGGGCGTCCGTGACCGAGTGGTTAAGGTCGTTGACTTCAAACCACATGCCCCTCACAGCTGTGAGTTCGAATCCCGACAGGGACTTTGGATTCTTGCATGTGAGGAAGCTATCCAGCTAGCTTACGGAACGTCGGTGGTTCTCCTCAGATGCCCTTTCGTGCAGAAAGGCATCTGAGGTCTTCCTTCACCAGTACAGCTAGAACGTCGCCATATGCCCTATATTGTGTCGGTGTGACGTAAAAACACAATCAAAACAAAACATACAAAACATGATGCCTATATTATTATAACCAATTGTACAATCAAATCGTATTTCATTTGCTGAGTGATTTTCATCATCATATACGCAACAAGCTTAAATCGTGTTAAAATATATTAGATATTGATTTGTATGAACTTTGTTTTGATGAAATATTTAGGAGAATTTCAATATCGTTCCATCAAGATTGGAAAGAATCAAAATAAGTTACATCATTTTTTTCTTATTTGTCTAAAACATATCTGACGGCGTTAATCTGGGGTACCCTTCTCGTCCGTAGCTGCTTTTTTAATTCTATCAGTTTGGTTGAAACAATATATATTTTCAATAAATTTATTACATAATATATCATACAAAGTACACATGAATAATTACAGAGCGATTTAACATTAAAACTAAACTAAAATGTATACAGAAATTATTAAGTGTACTAAACATGTAAACTATCAGAATAGAGGAGAAAGCTAAAAGCTTATTCTAAGCCTCGCTACTGACTATCGTGCTAAGCTGCCATGATGGTGTAATAATCAATATGTAATAATATTTTTGAGAAAACTACAGAGAAAAATGATATATAAATAAAAAATAAATTGTGAGTTGGTAGAGTGTAATTGAAACTTAAAAGTGTCAAGGGAGTATATAGTTCAGAAATTAATATTTAACAAAAAACTTATGGAAAAAAGAAAGAATAGTTTATGAAAGGGTCAAGGGTCAAGTCCATGTCTAAGTGGGATTGTTATCACTTGAAACGACCTGTGTGAGAAATGTAATTTTGTACCTGTGTGAAAATAAATGAGTTAGTGTCATTGTCCAAGGATTCATTGCCAAAAAGAAGGATATCCAAATTAACTGAGTAGATTGGTGAAATATTACTGAGAAGATCCGCTCTTTGGTTTGTATAAATCGGACAGTGTAATAGAAAATGATTTGTATCATCTACTCCGCCACAAGCACACGCTGCTGAGTCTATAATGTTTTTTGAGTAAAGATGTTCCTTTAGTGAGCTACAGTGCATGCGAAGGCGTGCGTGTTGAATAGCTAACTCCCCATAACCTATATAGTATGAGGGTGTTTTTGATATGTTCTTGTTCAGAGCTTGTTTAAAGGCCGATACAGACGTGGCATTTTGTATGTCAGACGGAAGAGAGTTCCAAGAAGAGATAGTTGACGGTAAGAAAGATTTAGAAAAAAGCTGTGTATTGCAATGTATGTTTCGCAAATGATCCGAGTTCCGTAGGCTATAAGAGGTAGTGTTTCCAACAACAGGTGGGATGAGATCCGATAGAAAAGGGGGTGTTTCTAAATGTATCATTTTATAAAGAAGAATAAGTTTATGTTTCAGTCTTCGATCCCTGAGAGGTTCAAGAGAAGATTCTTTATAGAGTTTTGCGAATGAAACTAATTGTGTTGCTCCTGTGATAATTCTTGCTGCCTCTTTTTGTATACTCTCAAGTTCCTCAGCCTCTGCTACAGTGATATTGTCCCACACTTCATCCGCGTATTCAAGAGTCGGGCGAATGAAGGACATATAAACAATTTCAAGTGATTTTCGATCAAGAGTAATTTGAATGATCTTAAAAATGTTAACTCTTTGCCAAGCTTTGTGTTTTATATCCATTATATGGGTACTCCATGAGCCATCATTAGAAAAAGTAATTCCAAGATGCTTGTGATTTGTAACATTCATTATTTGTGTGTTGTTGAAAACAATTGGGGGGTGTGCGGGTTTAATTCTCTTTCGTGAAATAATCAGGGATTCTGTTTTTGACGGTTTAAAAGTTACCAGCCACTGATCAGCCAAGAGGAGATTTTACGCAAATTTGCATTTAGTTCATCAACAGCATCGAGAGGGTTTTCAACAATAATATAAAGTGTAGTGTCATCGGCAAATAGTCGGATTGGAGATGATATATCGGAAACTATGTCATTGATAGACTAGAAACAGGAGAGGCCCGAGTATGGATCCTTGGGGAACTCCCGCAGAAATTTCGACAGTATCAGAATATACACCAGACAGAACAACATACTGTTTTCTACCCGATAGATTGTCCTGGAACCATGCCAATAATTTACCTGAAATACCACTTACTCGGGGTTGGTAAAGAAGACCACGATGCCAGACTCTGTCAAAGGCTTTGGATATGTCGCAGAATACAGCTCGTACTTACTTGCCTTCATCTAAAGCTTCACGGAAAGAGTGATATATAGACGTAAGTTGATTAACAGTTGAGTCTTTAGGAATAAAATCTGATTGGAAAGGACAGAAAAAGTTTAGATCCTTGTAAAAGTTGAAGATATGCAAATTTATGATGCGTTCAAGAGCTTTGCTGAGAGCACTGAGGAGAGAGATAGGTCTTTAATTACACACATCTTGAGGGTCATTTTTTTGTACACTGGACAAACATGTGCAAGTTTCTATTGTGTGGGGATTTTGCCTTTACTAAAGGAGAAATTGAAAAGGATGCATAATGGGACAGACAGTTCAACAGCTGCTTCACGAAGGACAATGTTATTTATAGCATCTGGACCTGTAGCTTTACCTATTTTGAGAAGACGGAGAGCATCAGTAACTTCAGACCGCATTATGTTGATGGTGCTTAATTGTGGCAAGTTGGCGTTTTGAAATGTATTAGGTTACTGTTTATTAACGTCACTAAGTTTGGTTTGTGCTTGAAAGAAGTTATTGAGTGCATTGGCTTTTCCGTGTTGGTTTCATATATATGTGATGCGTCTTCGAGTGTAGGAATACCTGTATTCGTGTTATTCGGCTTAATGAACTGTTTTATAGTTTGCCAGAAATTTTTGTCTAATTCACAAGTGTTTTTTTTTGGAATCAGCGAGTTTATTGAGATGAGTCTGCTTTGATTGTCGGATAAGTTGGATAGTTTTATTACGTTGTTGTTTATATATTAACCAATGTTAGGTTGAATTTGTTCGCTTTGCTCGGTCGTATGCAATTTTTCTATGCGTTATTGATTTTTTGATATCATAAAGAAACCATGCTGGCTCTGATGTTCTAATTGTAACTATTTTGTTCGGAATGCATGTGTCACACATAGAGAATAGTGCTTCTGTTATATTTGAGGCATATTTGTCGATATTGAAATCAAAGCATTCAGTCCAATTAAATCTAGAAACCATGCTGCGAAGGAGATTGCAGTCACCAGATGAATATTTCCAGACCCTACGCTTAAAAGTGTGCGGCAGCTCCTTTTCATACCGTAGACAACAGAATATTATGCAGTGATATCTGGTATCTTGATCGAGAAAAGGCTTTCCAACTGCACTAGCAGTAACGAGGTCAGAGAATGAGACAAGGAAGAGGTCAATCAGTGATTTAGAATTTTCTGTGTAAAGGGTAGGTTCATGTATGACTTGATTGAGACCGAACTGAATGGAGATGTTGTCAATTTTTTTCTTTTGAATGTTACTTGAGATAGTCAAGATTAAAGTCTCCAGTAATTACTATGTCTTTTATTCGAATATGATAATTTTGGAAATATAGGTCATCAGTGGAAGTTCGTTGGTCAAGCCAAGTTTCGGTTAGAGCTATAATATCAAAATGATTTAGTTCAGAATAGAGAATCTCAGACTTCTTGTTTATACTTTGAATATTATAGTGAACAATGGACAACTGAGATATGAAAGCTGAGTACGTATTTGCAGTTTCTGGAAATGAATGATTGTGTTCATTTCGAGGCCCTGGGTTTACATAAATATCACCAGATTTTATCAAGAGCATTGACAGCCAAGTCACTAATTCGAAGTTGGTAAGGGGTTTGAACTCATTCATTCTAAGTTGATATGGTCCGAACAATCCCACTCTCACTCTATATATTGATATATCTACAGTCAAATGTAAGTTATGCCAGGATGCAAGTGATGCATGTGTGAGTAGACATAGACATGACCCAGACCAGAGAAGTAAAAGAAAAATGTGATACACAAATATTAAAGAAGAATGACGGAAAGAAAAGAAAGAATACGTACATGTTTAACATAATTATGAAAGAAATATAGTTGAGATGAAAAGAGTCCCGATGATCGTTGGCATTCGATTTAATTAAGGGTAAGGTATTCACCAACAGACGTTCTGGTATTTTTAGTTGTTAATTAACAATGTAAAAACGGAAATAATCGAATCCTTATAACGTATAAATATGTTTAAAAAATTTAATTGAAAACATCTATAAATTAGGTAATGTTCAAGTATTAGCTTAATGTCAGCTCTAAATAAGTCTAAATATAGTATCAATATTAAGTGAAATAGACAAAAGTTTTTTTACAAGCGTGTTGAATTGGCTTTAATTGCCAAAGCGTGTACTGAATGACACTTGTGGTCGTATTTGGTGCCTATAGAATTGAGAATAATATTATAGACGCTGGATAAATTACACAATTAAGTTGGAATGAGTTGGATAATTTTATGGCATAGTATATTTTGTGAAAAAAACAAAAACAAAAAAACGTATTGTGAAAAGTTAAAAATCACGTGTTTAAACTTGGGGATTTATTACTCTAACTTCATGCATGGTGGAAAGGAAATTTGAGCAGCTAGCATGATATTCAAATGGTTGGCATCAGGTATGTCCATATTAATTACTTTTTTTGCAAATGTTTCTTGCTAATCAAAATGTTTCAACTAACATTGTAATATTTAGTATTTATATGAGTTTTTTTATCAAGCGCCGGTAAACATGATAAAAAGACCTATATAATTTCTGAAGAAAACTGTTTATATTTGGCTATTTGTGTAAACATAAGATTTTTGATGAGTTCAGTATGACTTTTTCCGAGATACATCAATGGATCTTTTACACACAAAGTAAATTTGGATTTAATAGGAAACATTTTGTTTTAATTATATTTGCATTATTTTTTATGTACTTAGATGTTATATAAATATCATGTTCTAGATTTAAGTAAAATGACAGTGATAGATATTATCTCTTAAATAATTAAAGTTGGAAACTCTTGATATCAGGATTCATAGTAAGATGAAGTCAAGATTGACTTTGTTCATGATACAGCTTTGACAAAAATAAATAATTTACAATTTGAAATGTTCTGTACAGTTAAAAGTATAATTGGAGACATGTTATATACATCTGCAAAATATGGAAAAAAATGTTTACATATGCAATCTTTAAATCATACGATACATATTTTACAGATATTTGGTTATGACTAGAATAGACAACAAAATATTTCATAATCATACTGTTGGTTCTTGGCAAAATGATTTATATTTTGTCTATTTGACCTTTTAATTGTATTCAAAGTTCATAACGGAATTGACTCAAGATTTGCTTTATTCATGAGAAAGCTAAGTTGAGAATAAATATAAGATAAAGACGATGTTTTTTTGATAGAAGAATTAAGAATTTGACAAAAATGACAACAAATAAGAAGAGAAAGGTTACATATTTGAAAAAAAAAATAATTGAAGTTTCAAGAGAAATGGTTTATTACATATGCAATTTTGTTTTTCATTCAAATCAATACAGGCTAGTTGACATTGTGAATAATAAGTTATTTACAGTTTGAATGTTCTATACAGAAAAATATGTATTTATAGATATGTACATACATCTGCAAAATATGACTTAGAAATGTTTACATATGCATTCACTTTGAATCATACAGTACATGACTAGAAAAGACAAAAGACTTTTCAGATTACTAAGTACTTTTGATATGAAAACTTTTGGCAAAAATGATTAAACATGTCCTTTTATCTAAGAACAGGATAAAACACATAAACACTTGAAAGCAGAACTGAATCAAAAATTGCTTTATACCTAAGAAAGCTTTTATGCAAAATAAATGAATCGCAATCTGAAATGGTCATAAATATAAGATAAAGACAATGCTTTGTTGAAAGAAGAAGTAAAAATTTGACAAAAATGACAACAAATAAGGAGAGAAAGGTTACATATTTGAAAAATTTGACATTCAAGAGAAATGGTTTATTACATATGCAATTCTGTTTTTAATTCAAATCAATACAGGCTAGTTGACATTATGAATAACAAATTATTTACAGTTCGAATGTTCTATACAGAAAAATATATATTTATAGTTCATACATCATTCTGCAAAATTTGACTAAGAAATGTATACAAATGCAACCTTTGAATCATACAATACATGACTAGAAAAGACAAAATACTTTTCAGATTACTAAGTCATATACATGTTCATAATCATGTGGTTCAAATAATATTACATTATGTAAAAGAGTAACATAACTATGTTACACAAATATTCAAATGTCAGTATAATGCATTTAGCATGTCATTAAATTGAAATCTATTTCATTCAATCTGAGACTATGATTTAATTTGAATTTGAAAAGATTGTATTTAAGAATAAGACAAAAATCACTGTGATACTTTTGTATTCAAAAATCTTAGCAATAACAAAAGTAGAACTTTTTGGATTTTGAAATTTTTCAGCACAAATTGGAGGTATCTTAGATGGAGATAAGATAATAACAATTAAAAATAATATTTAAGGGTCATACTTACTAAATGCATAACTTATCACAGTTATGTTTAGAAAAATTGAAGTTGACAACAAAATGGTGTATTGTATATCTGGAAATTTCCAAGACACAAAAAGGATAAACTAGCTTTTAATCATTGAAAATGAAATTGAATATGTGAAGAGGATCTTTAATATTCTGTCAATATCATATAGTGAAAACAGTGCTTTATGTTAAAATGATGTTTTTTTAGTTTGTTTGTTTTTTAATTAGTTAATCTTCTAATTCTGTTTTTACAAATCAATACAGACTAATACAGATTGTCATTATCTTTCAGTTTGTATAAAACTTTGTTCAATAATATGTAAGCTACTTTCCCAGACATTGTAGATTCGTTGTTTTTGAAAAAAATGTCATCAAAAGATAAAATTTCTCAACAGGCTCGTGTTTTCATTTATATAGTACTAGATGATAAATAAATTTCTTTTCCGAAGAAAAAACATGTACGAACAGTTTTTTGCAATTTTTATGATGCTGTAATTTTAAACCGTTGCAACGTTTTATGTTGAAAATGTTTGAAATTATACACACCCGTTAACTGGTTGCAAGTAGATCTGTTGGTTATGGGTATAAAAATTATGTTCTTGGTTATTATTTTGTCCTGCAATCGATTGCTGCACAATATATCATTGAAAAAAAAAGAGAACAAAAGTAATTAAAGAAGAACATATACCGGTAATTCGGTTTAGAACTGACATTTATATAGTACGTTCTGTCTGCACCGCAACATGTTCACGGGTGTGATAACAAAAGCTGTTTATATCTGTGTCAAGTGAAACATAACAACTGTAAGGGCACAGTTATATCGTGAAAAGTTTACTTCTATGCATATGTAATTACTGTAAACAAATATGTTTATGTTTTAGACCAAGCCAAAGTATTAAACAAATTTCGTTTTATTAACATACCATCAGGAAGACAACAACGGGTATAATAAAGAATTAGACAGAATCCTTAAAGAAAGTCCAACACGGCAATATTGAAGTAGGTTTATCAAGTACTTCATCGATCCGAAACAAATTATAGATATCTTGATATCTTCTTTTAGTATAACATTAGAACATTTTCCTCCGCCATTTACCGAGCATGATCTGTATCTTGTGATGCATTTGTAAGTTTCATCCATATGTTTATATTTTATTTGCATGTATTGTTCAATTTTTTGTTATCATCCAACTTTTCTTTTATCTCAAGAAAAAGACTAGCGTGGATAAACGCATGTAATGCAGTGTTTTCGGTTGCCCGAACAAAAAGTTTTCAAGCTTATTTACAAATCTATCAAAACGTTCTTAGAGGTTTACATTCTATATTCAGAAAAGACAAATAGTACATACGTGTGTAATTGCCATGTCTGTACTCTTTGCGTAAATATTACCGTCGTCAACTTGATTTTGTACTTAATAAACTTAATCCATATGACTGATAGACGTAGAAAAGATATTCATCGATTAGAGTTAAATTTCCTAAAAATATAGGCTGAGCACTTTAGTTAAAAACTATCAACTATATTTCCTTGGCAACGTGATCATTTTTGATTTATTTCGTGGACAATCAATTACATGTTATCTTTTCGACAATCCGAAACATTGTTACAACATAATAAGTATTTTCACTGATTTTTGATATTTTTGCAAATTTTCAGTTTTTTTGTTTGAAATGTCAGTAGACCTAAATAAGATCTCAGAATTGACAAGTTGTTATTTAACAGACATTCTGTATTATATCTGTTTCTCTTGTGAACCATAAAATGTCGAAGAACATCTGATGTCAGGCGTAAGGAAAGCTCACGCAGTAAAAGCATGATATATCGATATTGATGATAAAAAGCAATATCCCGAGAGCATAAAACTGTAACACAAATTTAAAACTTCATACTACAATAGAAACACGATTTAATGAAGCAGATGATAACAAATCCCCGAGGGTTAAGAGCTTCAAGTAAATTGATTTGAATAAAAATAATAAGCAAGCTTCATTAGAGAAGTATTGATGAACTTAAATATCTTTATGTAAATGAAAAATCACATATAAGGCACCGTATGTATCTGTTACCTTTGTCACCTCCAGTTACCAAAATGTCACAGAGTTTATTCTAGCATCAGAGTTGATACCTTTGTCATTTATAACCTTGATCTACAGCTCTATACTGATTTAATTGTACCAGTAAAATATGTTACAATATTTGTGTGTACATAATCTTAGTTACGACTATAATAAGTGCTTTTCGAAAGATTATCGTTAATCTCTTTTGTGTCCAAATGTAATTTAAGTATAATATTTTTTCTTCTATTTTTCTTTATCGTTTTTTGCTTTAATAATATTAAGTTAGGCAACAGCTTATAAACATGCAAACCTGAAAACATGTCTGAATGCAATACATTATACAGATATACTAGTTTAAATCACACAATAAATAGATCACGAACCAAAAGCTATTTATATTTATTGAAGTTAACAGTACATCAACTTGTTTTGAGCTATTTTCCATTAAAATAGATATATATTCATTATATTCATGATGATTTCCTGTATCATCAAGATTGTAAAAATGTTGTATTTCAGGGACATTTAGTGATAGAGCACACTTTGTTGAAGCCCGGATCAGCCATTTTAATCCATTGAATTGACTTCATGCTTCCGAGGATCACATTTTTTTCAGATTTTCTAACAAAATGTATTCAAATATTACATTTTTAACTGTAACTTATTAATGTCTTGAACAACAAATAGACAGACGGTCATCAAGAAATTGACTTAAATGACTATACTCTTATCGTACTGCCAAGACATGTCTTTGAGAAGGATAAATGTCAAATCATATTTTATACGAGCATATAAAACAACAAGGCATAAACTACATCTGATGTTTGATATTGATTATGACCAACTTGTCATCAGTTCTTTTAGTATGGAAAGGTGAAAAATTTTTAACGTGTATTTATGTCAGAAATAAACATCAATGTGTCATTAATTCTTTAAGCATAGAAAGGTGAATATTTTTTATAGTGTATTCATGTCAGAAATATACACTCATTTGTCTTTAGTTCTTTAAGCATAGAAAGGTGAACAATTTTTATCGTGTATTCATGTCAGAAATAAAAACCCATTTGTCTTCAGTTCTTTAAGTATAGAAAGGTGAATTTTTTATCATGTACATATGTCAGAAATAAACCGGAACAATAAAGTATTTCTAAAGAACATATATGCTCGATTAAACCCCATATTATATTAAACATCTATCGAACAGCACGCAAA
Organism: Ruditapes philippinarum; assembly: GCF_026571515.1. Lineage (NCBI taxonomy): Eukaryota > Metazoa > Mollusca > Bivalvia > Venerida > Veneridae > Ruditapes > Ruditapes philippinarum. The sequence goes on along the minus strand of NW_026861776.1, from coordinate 5,324 downwards.
ATCTTTAAAATGTATACCGTGTCTGGTGATTCGTCTCAATTGAGGTAATTGACATAGACATTGACAATGACAGACTTACAATTCTGAAAACATATTAATCAAAACATTTGCTAGATACATATTTTAAAAAAACACTGATTATCTTTCATATTACACTGCCACATTAATGTTTAATAAAATAATGATTCAAATGCATGAACCATAGTTTTAGAAATAGTCCAGGATGCCGATAGATCTTAATAATAAATCAGGATAAAAGAAGCTACAAAAATGCACCGATTGCATCCATTTATTCATCGGACACATAGAGGAAATGGCGTTATAGAAATAGAAAATTCTTTGTTTTCAAACATTTCTACAATTAAAACAAAGTGAACAATATGCGTATCATTATTTACCATTATCATGCTAAATATTTCAAAATAGATCGTCCATCCTATAATTTGGACAAAACCATTCTTCATTTTAGGACAATTACAAACTATGCTCCTGTCGAATAGCTTACAGTTCAGACCGTGATCAAACGACCGGCTAATATACCAACTGATCTTGGTTGGCACTGGTTTATGGAATCTAGCAAAAAAAAGTTTACAGTTAAAAGACCGTAGATTATCGAACACTCTGAATTGAAAAAGAAAATGATTCAGACTACATTTGAATAAGACTATAATTAACCTTAAGCTAACTGATTCTGCACATGTAACGTGTGAACACCAACATAAGCAGATACGTCCGTTTGAGTATTGCCGGTACAGTTCGCCATTCAATGTTTCCACTTTATACTATTTTGTGTAAACTAAAAATACATTTTACTTCAACAACTGCATGTAGTGTATTGATATATTCAAAATGTACATTTAGTTTGGCACAACAATATTAATCTGATTCAATAGATTTTGGTGTTGACTTGCTGCAGAAGAATTTATCATTCATTAATTTGTGGTATGTAATTTAAGACCACGTTGCCAACTTATTTGAAAAAAAAAACAACATATTACTGTCGACTAACAGGACCATTAACTTTAAAAAAATGGCTGAAATTTGCATTTTTTTCAAAACATATTTTTAATTCTGTTGTCACCTTACAGTTTTCAGAACGTGACCAATATAACATTATCATTATAAATAGTTTTGCTATCTTTTGTAAAAAAAATGTTCTTTAAAGTTTAAGTATCTTACGGGTTCATAATACAAACATTATAAAACATATCTACCTCTTGCAACAGAATACAAAGTAATCTTAATATGCCTATAAACTATTATCTGTACATTTTTTTCTTTTATCATTGATATTGTAAACCAACACGTATTAGATACATTTTCTCTTTTAATTAAAGGTGACATTATTTTAAAAGTCATGACACCTTTAGAATAACTGAACTTTATGGTAACAGGTATTAACCAGATAATGTAAGTAAAAAGGAAAGACGATAACTCTTTTGATGGGCTGTTAAACAGAGATAATCAAGTTATTTATGTTTTGTTTCGTTCATTGTAGCACTAAGTGGTGTCTAATTGTTACATTTATACTGTGCAGTGTTCCTTAATATAGTCTACCAATATACACGCGAAACAATCGGCAACACAGAAGAGTTCTCAAAAATCGTTTATTTTTCTGCTGTAGACATTGAAGACATATAATATTTTATAAATGCAAACTGTAGTAAAAAAAATATGTAAAACTCGATTTGTTCAGTCGGCTACGAATTGTATTACACTGCTGCTGAGAATTAAAATATATACACCAAATTTTAATAAAACCTAATTAAGTGAAAAAAGTCACTGAACGTTTTGGTATATTATTAGATTCTCTCAATTCCCTGTTCACGATTTTTCGTTTTTATCAGACTTTTAGCGTTAAGTTCAACTTGAAGTGTTTTCCTTTACTGGAATGTACTTTTGCTAGTTTACGTCTTATCATCGAATCCGCTCTGAAAACGCTTATCAAGCAAATTATTGACGTAGAATTGTACACGCTTGCAAGAAATTTTCAAGTCATAAGTAAAGTCATCAAACAGACTTTTTACTTTTTATAGCTATTGCCGTAAACATTTTTAATTCTATTGTACGTTAAAGATTTGCTTCCCGTTCATTGATTATATCAAAAGAATATTTCTAAAATGCGTTTTACATTGTTGAGTACAATACCTTCCTGTCAAACCTATATTGGACACAGCGTTTGTCGTATCTAGGTTTCGAAGCTATGTACGAGTACGATAGCATCAGTATTGTAATCAGCTCTGTATAAATACTTCATTATTTCACATCATCATTTTTATATATTTTGTCAGAGCTGTATTACTTCTTGTCCAACAAGGATTTATTATGGATATTTTTTATATATTAAATTTGGATTGAAAGGTCTAAACGAGATTAAATTGATAAGATTGGATCCAGAAAAGACTGGATCCAAAACTGATCAATTGGATATTACCTGATGCAACGCTGGCTGATCGTTATCTACATATTATTAAACGTTAAAGCTGGACCGTTGCCATATGACCTATACTGTGTCGATGTGACGTAAAACCCAATCAATCAAAATCAATCAAACATATTATTTACCAGTAAAAGCACGTTAATAATAAATATCAGCTACCAAAGTCTGGCACAAAGCAAATATTACGACAACTGTGATATCTTCTATAGTGTAAGATATCAAATATATAAGAAAACTAATTGAAAACACCTTAAACCTGAATCAAATACAAGATATATATTTTATCATTATTTTATCATTAATTCATTTTTCGTAGATTAGTTAAGATTGACTACCCACATTATGAATTAATAGGTATTTGTAATAAAAAAAAACATCGTTTGTTAGTTATGAACTATCCTATATCAATAAAATCAGGAAGGCATGCTTTTTATGAGCTAAATTTCCGCGCGTGGTTTATGTTGTAGACCTATTGCAGTTTTGTTGTATTACATATTTGAAATAAGAGAAAATAAAATGTTTTATAATGACCACTTTATTGCTTAGAGGGTAGATATTATTAAGGCAAAATGATCTCTCAATTGTCTGAGACAACGCTTTTAAAATGATGATTAAGATATTTTGCGAAATATATGTGTAATTTTTATGTATAACATTGCTGTGATTATTTTGACTTAATTGTTATTTGATTTTCCTTTAAGAAAAATCATTTTAGTCTCAGTAGTGTTTCTTTTAATCATTTATTCGAAACGTTCATGTATTATAATGACACCTCTCCCTATTTATTTGCGTAACATAACCTTTAATGTTCAATATTTATTCTTGGAAGATAATATTCTTTGGTGGTTCGAAAATTTGATTGACACACATCATTGCAACATCCCAGATACAAATAATAAGTTTCTATATTTGTTTATATCTTTTGCCTTTGACAAATATTGTTATGCTTCGAGACACCAAAAAGTGTTTTGTATATACGCTGTATTCAATTTTGTTTATCAAACACGATTTTTATTTTGCATTTATTTCCATAAACATTTCGTACAAAAGTTATGTTGATATATTTGTAGAAAATGATTCTACTAAAAAGATATGACAACGATTTCAAATAAAGTTATTCATTAAAAACAGTTGTTCCACAAAGGATGATATTATATTGTTTCGTACAAAAACGTAGTTTTTATTTTATAACACCAGCAAAATACTGTAAATAAATTTTGTCAAAAAGATCTAACTGTAACAATATCGATCAAACAGGAACATAAATTCATCTATACTAACCATGCACTGCTGAACTTGATAAATAACGTTTTTATTCTTTGAACAAATGTTGATATCTACCAGTCATAAAACAAAAGAGTTGGGTTGCATATAGAAATCAAACGCATATCCATTTATACGCGTTATGGGCTGTGAAACGAAATATTTTTCATCCAATACCTGCCATTGCAATATGGGTGTAATAATCAATAAGGTAGTTAGCCAAATATTATACATGTATAGATACAATGTTTATACCAGGTTAAATAACATGTCAAAGGTTTTTAGAAAAGTTTATATATCCTATACAATTACACTTTGATTAGAAAAATATTCCATAATTTGCAGCTGTTGTGTACTCTTTCAAAAATAAAATAAACGTCACAACTACACATTGATTATTTTTAATGTTTGCACTTCATTTGAAAGAAATACTAGTACCTTATAAAAACACAACAAAAAAGAAGAAAATCCTTCATAGTCGAAACGTCAAGATGTGGTACAATTGAAATGAAATTTTGATGTAACAAAATGGAAATGATACTGCAAATAAAGGTACATATATCAATTTCTTAGCACGGTTTCATTTAAATAAGCATTCTCATATTCAGAATACTTAGAAATGTAGAGAAATATGAAAGTACTGGCGGATTGTATTAAAATAATATGATTACCCTTTAAAGGAAATTATTTGTATTGATTATTTTTTTAGTAAAATAAAACAGATTACTAGTGTGTGTAATCGTAAAAAATACTCCAATGTTTTTATTTACGTGCATATAAAATATAATATTATTATTAATAGTGAAATCATTTTTTCACACGTATTCATACCCATATATGTACTTGCAAATGCAAATTAAAACGGCTCGTATCGTACATTATACGCACTGATTTCGTTTAATTGAGGAATGGGTACTTATACGCAAGTTATTCAGTTTGTAGCATTACTTACGATTACAACATATTTCTGCAATCAGCTTTTCTCTTCTCATTTAATACTAACAAACGTAACCAAAAGTTTCATTTAACATATAACAATTGCTCATTTAAGCTTATTAATCTTATTAACCAGCGTTTGTATTAGACTGTTGTACCTCTAAGTGATATTTGTATGTTAAGTTTTTCCTAATACTGCTTTTAAAATTGAATAATAAAATGTAAGTGTTGACGATGCATAATTTGATGGTGTCTTAAATAACAAATCTAACTCATTGGAAATTGAATGATAGCATTTGCCGCGAATTTGAAATGAATGTGAATAGAATAGTATCTATAGTCACTGACCATTTCCAAGCTTAACAAATCAACCGAATGGGTATGATCTAAATGTAATTATGAAACTTTTCATTTTAATGGTATGATTTGTATTTAATCCTGTTAAATAGTTCTTACTTACGAAAACTGTTCTATTGCACCCACCTCCCTGCAACGATAAATTTAACATTTATTCATAAATCGAATTATCCGAAGAAACCTTCAAATTGCTGTTCTTATGGTACCTTCGGTGTGACACGTTGGTGCCAATTCATAAAATTCGGCGTGTTGTCCCTCAGTAAAATAATGCATATGCAAATAAAAACAATGTGTTAAACTAAGTAAAATGGAATTTTTTAAGTTTATG
>NW_026861775.1:0-15507 GCF_026571515.1 Ruditapes philippinarum | reverse complement strand
CCGGCGGGCAAAAATTTTGGGCCAATTCCTTGGTTTTTTAAGGCCCAATTTAGGTACTTTGGGGTAAAATCCCCCAAAATTGAAAAAAGCCGGGCCCCCAAGGAAAAATGGGAATGGCCAAATTGAACCTCGGGGAAAATTTTTAAAAATGTGGCCAAAAGGGTTTCGTAAATCTGGAGTGAAAACTACCAAAAGGGAACCAAATTATAAATTTAAAAAGAATGTCGGGACCCTTTTTTAAAAGGGGAAGGGAGGGGGTTTCCTTTTTAAAAAAGAAAAATTTTAAAAGGGGGGGAAATTTTTTAAGAAAAAGTCCCCGGCAAGTTATTGTTTGAAGCAGCCAAGGATTTAATTTTTAATGGGGAAATGTGTATTTGCTTTTTGTTTTTAAATATTTATTTTAATTTTTAAAGGGGGACTTTAAAAAACAACTAGTCAAAGTTATTTGTAAATTAAAAAAAGATTTGCTTGGGCCAGAAGGTGGGACTAATCTTTGCTTAAATATTTAAAAAAAATTGCTTGAAAAAGGGTTTAATTCCTCCTTTTTTAAAACAAGGTGGGGGTTAAGGGGAATGGGTTAACAAGTTTGGCAAATTTTTAAAAGGGGGGCCATTTTGTCAATTTGAATTTTTGGAAAATTTTTTAAAGTATTTTAAAAAAAAACTTTAACTTTAAATTTCCCTAAGTCAAAAAGGGGGGGCATAATTTTTGTAAAAATACTTGATGGGATTTTCCCTTTCCCTTCCTGTCTACGGGGTTTGGGGGGTAATGTTTGGTGAAAAAGTGTGCAAAGTTTAAAAAGCAAAAATTGTCAAGGGACTTTTAAAATATTTTGGAACAAATTACAAAAAACTTTAACTTTAAAATTTCCCCTTAAGTTTCGAAAAAGGGCATAAATTTCGGGTTCAAATTTTGGCTTTGAAAAACATTTACCCCCTTCCTGTTTACAGGTTGGGGTAATGATGGTAAACCCAAGTGTGAAATTTTAAAGGGCCCTTTTGTCAAGGGGATTTTTTGAAAAAAATTTAAAAATTAAAAAAACTTTTAACTTTAATTTGGGGTTTACGCCCAGGGGCGGACGCGGAGGCTGGGGGTTACTAAAAATAGCTTACTTATTTCTTTCAAATAGTGAGTTAAAATAAAAACCAATTTTTATTAACAAAAGCTTTTTTTAAGTGGGATATTTACAACTTTATGATCTTATTGGATTTGAATTTTTAAAAAAAAAGGGCTCCCCGGGTTTTTTTTAATAAAAAATTGACCAAAAAATTGAACCCAAAAGGGCAGAAACCTTTTAATTCTTTTAAAAAATAAAAAAACAAAAATAAAAAATCATATGCTTTTCCAAATTTTTCCCAATGTGTAACTGTGTCAAACTTTTAGAGACAAATGAAAATTATTTTTTATTTTTTTTTGTAGATTCTTTTAACCCAATTCATTTTGAAAAAAGGGGAATAATTTTTAATTTTTAATTTGGGAAAAAGGAAAGGGGAAATAATTAGAGGGGAGAATTTTTTTCCCCCACAAAATTATGAAAATTCACCAAAACATAAAACAAAGGAAGAGGCCAAAAATTTTTGAAAATAAACTGTTCTTGTATAATGGAAACATTATTCCTAATCGGAGTGCAGTGCTTTACTTTTTTTGTTTTATATGTTTTTCTATAATTTTCGGGGAATTCTAGAGGATAAAATCAGTCAATACATGATCTTTAAACTAGAAATAATTTGTTTTGCCCATTTAACAAGGCTAATCTTGCCAAAAATGTTTATCAGAATTGTGCCTCTTCTAATTTACTATCAGTACTGAGAAAAGCGAGCACGAGGCTCCAAGGAGAGTTCTGTTCCTTAAAGGGACGCGCATGGAAGTTTTTCTGCATAAGTAGGAACTGGATATTAATTATCTTAAAGGGATCTCTAATGAAAGTTTTGCTGACATAATAGGAGCTGGAGTATTATTTCTTAATGGGACTGCTACTTAAGTTTTTGACATAACAGGACTTTGATATATATATTGTTCTGTGTGTCATTTCTGTAGGTCTAATACCAATACACTTTGTGTTCATATCTTTAAGATCATTTCTGCATTACACAAATAATGAACGGTGTAACAAACTGCCAGATAAAAGGGATACGGGACTTAATATTTATGTGCTGCATGTTTATTTCTCCCTCGACTTAAGGATATTGGTTGGCTAACAAACTTTGTTAAGAGTATAACGCATTTTATTAATATTTTTTCTTAATATATTTTACTTAATAGTGATGCTAAAGATACACATAAAGCGGGCAACACAACGCGCGGTTCCATCTATATCAATGATATAAATTTATATAAAGACTAGTAGCATCATATTTGAGATTTTGTAAAACGCATATGACATCATTGACTAAGTACGAGAACACTCTTTCAAGAGGGTGGCTTGAAATGATTCATTTTAAACTGAAATTATAGTGGGGTTTAAAAAGATGGACTTATAAGCACTGATGTATAAATTCAAAACAATACACAGTCGACACTCTAAATTTATAAATTGTTGAAGAAAGATTGATAAATATTTGAAGTAATAAGTGTGAAACAGTTGTTTATCTAATCATTTTGTAATTTTGTTTCATAACTTTTTAACCTTAGCGTAGGAGGGGTGTGAAATAGAACATGTTTTACAAATTGGGCAGCATAGTATGTCTACTAGGTGAAATAGCATTCCGTCACTTATGAGAGAAAATTTTAACCACTCAGCCTAACAGCCTTTGTGGTTCAATTCCTATGCTTCAAACTCTAAGAAGCAGAGGTGGCCAAATTTTTCATTTCTGTTATATTAGTCCATGTTATTTGTAATTGTAGAGCTAAAATTGGGATAGACAATGATTGAATAAATATGGTTTCTAATACCGTTTTTTTAAACCAAATGCTAACATTTCACAATTTCTTTTTAAACTCAATATAATTTTGAAAAGAAGATAATATTTTGGATAAAAAAAATGTTATGGCCCGGACCAGCTTACCAAAGACTCAGGTATGGGTCGGCAGAGGGGATACAAGATATGTTTTAGGCTTGCTGATGTATCATGGATTATATAGCTTGATATTTAAATTTTTGGAACATATACAGAATGTTCTCTTCCTCCAAGTTTATAAATAAATGAAATACAAGAATATTGGCTTTGCACAAGGATTTCTTTTACAGTCAGTCAAAGTTATTCGACTACCCTTATTCAATTTCAATGATTTATCGCAAGTTAGATCAGCAGTACATGTTGATTTATTCTTAGTTATTAGATTATAAAAGTTATAATGGGCTAGTATACAATGGTTGTTCTGAAAATACCACGCACCGCTAGAGGGGTTATATTAACTAGCAAAACATTTATATTTGGTTCATGATACCTGTCAGGAACTTATTATAAGTGAATTTGATAGAATACTGGTGCGCAAACTTCTTGAGATTCTTTTATCAATTGACAGCAGACTGTGTTATAATACCTAAGGCGGTTCAAGTATGTTGAAAAATTTTTCTAATAACTGTGTGTGTGCGGTTTTAGACATTGGATGATTAATTATTCTTGTTTTTTGTAAGTTTCTTTACTACAGAAAATACCTGCAAAGCCAGTTTTATTTCTCATTAATTTGGACAGTTAAAAGCATTCAATTACTAATTTTAAATTAGTGTGAAAGTAACAATTAAATAGAGAAATAAATAAACAAGCAAATAGCTACTCATGGTTTTTGGGTTATAGAATACGGGAAAATTTTATCTTTTTCTATTTCAATCAGTGCATTATGTCCACTAACAAAAGATATTTAATTATGAATATGTATCTTTTTTGAATTAAAATTCACTTATGTGCTTACTAGGAAGATGCTTGAAGATAATGTTTCATGTACTACATGTTTTCTACAATAATGAGAATAAAATGTCAAGAATATTCATGCTTCAATGATGTAATAAACTTTAGTTTGTACAGCATGTATTTTTGTTGTTCCTTTTTTCCACTGACTAATGGATAACCAGTTTGTTATAAACGGACAGTTTGGCTCTATGAATGCATATGACAATAAAATGAATATTATGTCGGTCAATCACTATATACGTTATTTGATTATTTCAAACATCAGTTTATCAAAATGAATTTTCCAATCAATAGCATTTCGAATATAAGGATGGATGCTGTATTTTTTATTTATAAACCTTGTCCACTGCTTTGTTATCTATAATGAGGAGTAAACCTGGTTTACATCCTTTGAGTAGTTTTTTATGATACAACTGTGAGTCCATCTCTCTGGCCGGAACTGGAGCAAACTCCAATCTACATAAATTTTCACCAATGTTCACAAGAACATCCACATGCCAAATCATAAATACATCAGAGCACAACTGTCCGACATAATCAGGAAATCTACCACATGTTGAACGTTTTCTGAATATTTCTGAGGTAACAGCACAACATTGCAATCTTCAAAGAAGTAATTCAGTTATAGGCTAATCATATTATTCCATTAACAGATACAATTTCTATAGTTTTAATTTTTGCGTGACTTGTCCAGCTTAAAGGTAGAGGAAAATGTGGTTAATGGCATTTGTCTCGGACAAAGAAGACACCTATAGAGGTAGAACACCAACTTTTCCAGTTCATAAGTTAGTTTAACATAGAAATGGCATGCCTTTAATCAGATTCTTGTGACTTCAAAAGCAAATTTTACGCTGACATACAAAGTGTTCATGGCTTAATCCACATTGAAACAACTTCATAATCTATAATCTGCCAGCCCAGATGTTGTAGAAAACTTATTCCATACATATCCTTTCTTGGCAAGTAATAAGTGCTGGATATTCTCTTTCTCAAAGAATTTAAGTGTCTCGATACTTCCACATAGAATGTCAAGTATTCAATTCTTCTGTGACAGGTGTGCTTTTACCATCGCATTTCCGACATCTATCCATCATACACTTTGTGCCACTTAAGCATTCCAGTACTATATTATAAAGGTGATACGTTAATGATCTAACTGGTCATTCAGACCTTCAAATGGTCTATAGGTTACTGGGAATCACTGGGCGGTTAACAAAAACATTTTTCAATCTAAAAATATGTTAACATTGGCCATATCTTAACAAACAATTAGCTAAACTAGAACAATTGTTTAGTTGGTTGTCATAGTCATATGGCGACTGGCCCGGTCCTCCTTGTTGTGAGGAAAAATCCCCAAATGTTTCATTTGTTTCAGGGAAGGGCTGGTACCAAGTTATAGAAGAATATTCAGTCTAACATAGTTATAGACTTTTAAATCTCACAAAAAGTCATTTCTTATTTACTGATGAGTAACTGATTTTAATTACTAAGATCTTTGAAAATTGCAACTCCATACATGTTGCAATCCAGCTGTCTGTGCTTAGCACAAGACTAAAAATAAGATAATTATAGCAAATGCTCCATCATGTCTTACTTTCAGCCAATCCACTTCACCAAATGTCAAATTTAAAAATACTTACCATGTCACCAACCATCCTATATTCTGGACATATAATCCATCATCCAAACTTCCACATCAATCTAGAATTAGCAACGTTGAAAAGGGTTTTACATGAAATGTACTGGGGTTAACAGGAACGAACATGGCAATCTAAAAGTAACCATAGCAATTTTTATATTAAATAACAGAATAAAATCACGTTCTATTTTGGTGACTGTCCACCGCTTAAAAGGAGAGGAATTCTGCTTAATGATTTGTTTTCGGACAAAGACAGCCAAGTAATTATCTTATTAAGAGTAGCAACGCACCAACTATTCCAATAGCATAGCTAGTTAGAAACAAGAAATGGAATTGGGCTTTATTGAGACTTATCTTTGGACAAAGAAGACACCTTTTTAAGAGTAGAGCACCTACTTTCCATTATTAATTACCATTAGAAACAAGAAATGGGAAATTGGCTTTTATTGGGAGAACTTAATTACTGGGACAAAGAAGAACCTTATTAAGAGTAGAAACAAACTTTCCAGCATTAGCTAGTTAGAAATGGCTTATTTGAAGACGTGTTACTTGGGAAAAAGACCCTTTAAGAGTGATACCACGCAACTTTCAGTACAATAGTTAGAAAACTAGAAATGGATAATGATTTATTGAGACTTACTTGTGAACTTCAAAAGCAATTTTACTGACATACATGTATTCATCTCTCTCGCACATGAAACAACTTGCAATCTTAAAATCTGCAGCCCAGAGGTGTAGAAAGCTATTCATACCATATTTCTTCTTAAGCGGTATAAGTTCGCTGGATTCCTCTCGAAGTTAATTGAATATAGTCTCGGATCAACTTCCACCATGCAGTGTAATATCTTCATTACTCTCTGTCATAGTTGTGCTTTTAATCATTTCACTGGGACTTTATCCATCATCACATTTTTAATGCCTACTTAAGGCCATTCAGCTCCATGGTCTACTAGGGTTTTACTGGGAATAAGTCCTAGGATTACAAAAACAACATTTCAATTAAAATGTTAACATATTGACATATCTTAATAAACTAACTATATTATTGCTAAACTAAGAAACAATTGTTTAGTTGGTTGTCAGTCATATGGCGATGGTCCCGGCTCCTTTATTGGTTTATGGAAAAATTGCGCCAATGTTCATTGTTTATGGCAAGGGCTGGTTACCACACAGATTTATAGCATTACTCTAATATTCCAGTCTACATAGTTAATTGATTTAAAATCTACAAAAGCATTTCTTAGTCTACTGAATGAGTAACTGATTTCATTACTAGCTACTGAAAAATTGAGCTCCATACATTGTTTGGCACTCCCAGCTGTCTTGACTTAAAAAACTCAAATAGATATTTACAATGCTCCATTTCATTGGTCACTTTTTCCCAGACAATCCAACTTTCACAATGTCATAGGAAAATCACTATAACAAATTGTCACACCTCCATTCTGACATTAATCATCTCACACTTCCAACATCAATCTAAAATCTTAGCCAACATAGTGCAAAGGTTTTCTGAAATGTAGCTGGGGTTAAACAGAACAACTTGCAATCATTCAAAAGTAACTAATTTTTTAACAGATACAATTCTACAGTTCTAATTGTTGGTGAATGTCCACTTAAAAGGCATAGAGGGAAAATTCTGCTTATTGACATTGTATTCGGACAAAGACAAGACATATTTTTAAGAGGCAGAACAACCAACTTTCATAATGCAGTTAAAAAAAAGATAATGAATGGCTTTATTGGAGACTTAACTTGGACAAGACAGAAACTTTTAAGAGTAGAACCACGAACTTCCAATACAAAGCTAGTTAGAAAAACAAGAATGGAAATGGTTTAATTGAAAGATGTATTGGGACACAAGCCAGACAACTTTTTTAAGAATAGGGAACACAAACTTTCAATCATAGATAGTTAGAAAACAAGAAATGAAATGGCTTTTTGGAGACTTATTTTGGACAAAAACAGACACCTTTTAAGAGTAGAACCCAACTTTGCATACATAGCTGTTAGAAACAAGAATGGCAATGGATTTATTGAGACTTAAATTACTATTGGACAAAGACAGACCCTTTTAAGAGTAGACGACAACGTTTTGTTTGTCAAATACACTGCTAGTTAGAAAATGGCTTTATTGAGACTTACTTGGGACAAAACAGACACCCGTTTAGAGTAGTTAGAACCACCAACTTTCAATACTCAGTTAGAAACTAGAAATGGAGAATGCCCGCTTATTGAGACTTACTTGTGATTCAAAGCAATTTTTACTGCATAACTAGTTGTTTAATCTCTTCTCCACATGACAACTTTCCATCTACAACTCGCAGGCCAGAGGTTGGTAGAAAAGGGCTATTCATACATATCCTTTCTCTGCGAGTATACAAGTCGGCTGACGTCTCGGAAGAATTTGATAGTCCTCGATCAACTTCCACCAAGTGCTGTCAAGTTATCTTCATTATCTCTGTCAAAGTCACTTCTGAAGATCTATCCATGCATCATATTTGGTGCAACTCGTGCAAGATACATACATCATCATGATTTTGGTTGCAACTCCTCGGTCTGAAAGATATAGGGGTAATAAACACAAAATTCTAATCATAATTAAACATTATACAATTTTTACAATATCTTATAATACAGAAACTACTTGATATTATAACTGGTTTAAAGGGCTATATGTGCAGATAATAATAATTAAAGGTAAAGTGTGCAAACTGGCATTATGAATGACACGTTGACTTTCAGTCTAGTTAGCTAAAGAAAATCAACTGTTATTATAAATGAATAAAATAATCTTTGTTAACTAAGTTTCCTTTTTCTTGAAACCACATTTAAATAAGTAAAATTATAGTAAAAACTCACTATACCTGAGAAATGTTCACCAATTTAACAACCAATTCAAATTGTGTAAAACAAGAACTGTCGAGACAGTCGCTCGATATTGATAAGTTGTCACAAGGGTGTTTCATTGAGTATAGATATATGCTTACCTATATGAATACATAAAATTGTGCCTAAAAGGGGCATAATTATGCAAAAAAGCAAACCAGAGTTATGGGACTTGTGCCAATCATCTTAGATAATCACAGAAAACAAGTGTGTGAAGTTTCAATCCATTCCCTTCAGTAGTAATGGAGATACCAGCTTACACGCAAAAACACTTCACCAAGAATTTCTATGTCGAAAAAAGGGGCATAATTATGTAAAAAAGCAAATCAGAGTTATGGGACTTGTGCCAATTCATCTTAGATAATCACAGAGAACAAGTGTGTGAAGTTTCAATCTATTCCCTTCAGTAGTTATGGAGATACCAAGCTTACACGCAAAGTCAAAAAAGGGGCATAATTATGTAAAAAGGCAAATCAGAGTTATGGGACTTGTGCCAATCATCTAAGATAATCACTAAGAACAAGTTGTGTGAAGTTTCAATCCATTCCCTTCAGTAGTTATGGAGATACCAGCTTACACGCAAACTTAACCAAGAATTTCTAAGTTTGAAAAAGGGCATAATTATGTTAAAAAAAGCAAAATCAGAGCTTATGGGACTTAGTGCCCTCATCTAAGATAATCACAGAGAACAAGTGTGTGAAGTTTCAATCCATTCCTTCAGTAGTTATTTGGAGATACCAGGTTACACGCAGAACTTAACCAAGAATTTCTAAGTTTCGAAAAAGTGGCATAATTATGTAAAGAAGCAAATCAGAGTTATCAGGACTTGTGCCAATCATCTTAGATAATCACAGAGAACAAGTGTGTGAAGTTTTTCAATCCATTCCCTTCAGTAGTTATGGAGATACCAGTTTACATGCAAAAACTTAACCACAGGGACGCCGACAAATGGGTGATTGCATTTTAGCGCGATTCTATTCTGCGAAAAGTCCGAGCTAAAAATGTTACTATATAATAAAATCCTTAAAGTAAAAGTAATGTTTTAGTTTAAAATACCCAATTGCTCCATCATAGCCTCAATCCAACACTTACACAGTCATCATCATATTTGGTGCAACTCCTCAGTCTGAAAGATCACATCATTCATCATATTTGGTGCAACTCCATGGTCTGAAAGATCACATCATTCATCAAATTTGGTGCAACTCCATGATCTGAAAGATCACATCCATTATCACATTTGATGCAACTCCATGGTCTGCAAGAGCACATTCATCATCACATTTGATGCAACTCCATGGTCTGAAAGATCACATCCATCATCACACATTTGATGCAACTACATGGTCTGAACAAACCCATCCATCATCACATTTGGTGCAACTCCATGGTCTGAAAGATCACAGGGGTAATAAAACAACATTCTAATCTCATCTTCAATATTTTTACAAATTACATTCCAACCAAACATACAACCTTTTGTTATTTAATGGTTTAAAGGGGTTGTGTGCCCAGTTGAAAAAATATTACCACTTTAAAGTGCAACAAATGACATTATGAATTAGAACCCTGACCTTCTAGTCTAACTAGCTATAGACAATCAACTCTAATTCTCAACTGAATAAAATAATCTTTTTCAACTCAGTTCTTTTAATAAAAAAATCCATTTAAATCAAGTAAAAAAATATAGTAAAATACTCAATAATACCTAGAAATTGTTCAACAATTTACACAGCACAAATTACAAAAATTTGTGTACAAAAAAGTTACTATGATAAAATCCTTAAAATTAAAGTAATGTTTAGTAAAAAATACCAATTTCTCCCCATCAGCCTCATTTCCAACACACACACTTTGCAAATCTTGCACAACCATTCCACATCTTGACGTGTATCCACTTAATAATTTCAATGTAGGAGACCAGGATCTCCTCCAACCTCTTCTATTCAAAGGGAATATCATTATTATTATTTTACAATTTAGAAGAACCTGGCCAAACTTCCAAGTTACTGTAGATCTACAAAGTACAAAAAATATAGCGTATTAAAACACAAAACATTTAATTGATCAGTCTTCATAATATGTACAAGACTTCTAAACTAAATAACTGTTAACTAAAACACAGCATTAAAAGGAGTGGCTTATACATTCAAACAAAACAGGTCTAAAGAGAAGCGGGGAATGGGACGTGAATGAATGAAATAACACATTATAGCTATTTTTATAGGTGGGTTTAAGATAAAAGACAAATATTATCAAATACACTAGCATCAAAGCAAATACAATACAGCACTATATGGTTATGATTTATAATAATGAAAAGAGAAATGACAAAAAGTATAAATCAAAATTCGGCACCGAACTAACATCACGATTATATCTAACAAGAGCGATCAGTAATCCAAATGTGTCGCCTCATAAATGGAAATTTTAAATTTTTGGACAAAATTTTGTGACGGGACGACGGACAGTGCAAACTAGATTTAACCCATTTTTGTACTGATCTTCCTGAAAAATTTTTTGGGTTTAAAATTTGCACCAGTAGGTTTATAGGAGTAGCCCGGAAAGGGCTTTTGCGTTTTGGGAAACACACAAAAAAACCACCTTTTTCAAAGGGCCATAACCCCCCAAAAATCATTAAACCGGAAAACCCTGCAATATGCGCCCCCTTTTAGCTACAGTTTAAA
This sequence comes from Ruditapes philippinarum, assembly GCF_026571515.1. NCBI lineage: Eukaryota > Metazoa > Mollusca > Bivalvia > Venerida > Veneridae > Ruditapes > Ruditapes philippinarum. The sequence goes on along the minus strand of NW_026861775.1, from coordinate 4,441 downwards.
TTTCTGAAAAGTTTCAATTGAAATTGCATAAGTGGATAAGAGAAGTATTTCTGGACAATTTTAAAAATAAAATTTTTAAAGGGGCCCCATAACTCAAAAAAACCCTTTAAACCTGGGAATTACTAAAACAATATGCAAAACAAAGACTTGGACTGATCAATTGATGAAAAAGGGAAAATGAAATTGCCCAGAATAAGTTTATGAGGAGTAGTCCGGACAACTTTTGTGTATCTGGCAACACACAGAAAAAGAAAACCTTTTTATCAAAGGGCCATAACTCGGCCAAAAAATCATTCAACCGGAAACCCCGTGCAATATGCGCAAGGACTTGAGCTACAGATCAATCCTGTAAAGTTTCATTGAAAATTGCATTTAGTGGTATAAGAGAAGTAGTTCGACAAACTTTAAAATTGAAAAATTATTAAAGGGCCATAACTTCTGACAAAAAATCATTTGAACCGGAAAATCCTTTGACCAATATGCACAACTAGACTTGGTACTGATCATTCCTGTAAAGTTTGGATGAAATTGCCACCAGTAGTTTATTTTGAGGAGTAGTCCCGGAACAAGTTTTTTGTGACGGACGGACGGACAGACAGACAGACAGACAGACGGACAGACGGACAGACAGACGACGGAGAAGTGATCCCTATATGTCGCCACTACTCCGTAGAGGCGACACAAAAATGCGCGCGATTACACAAACTGACCAGACTCGCATCTAAAAACATCGACCAGCATAAACTCATTCCTATCAACTTAAGTAGTAAACTAACATAATTTAATACATAAAAGAAATCTATAAACATTTTGACATTTTATATAGGAAGGGACAAAAGGAGAGCACATTAGGGCTATTTTATAGGTGGGTGTGATAATTTTAAATAAGAGTTATTAAAATAGGTATTATGCAATTTTAGACACATTTAAAATCGCGAGTAAACGCAGTGCGAAGCCCAGGCAGAAATCGCATTTTTAAAACAATTGGACGAGCATAGCCCAATTTCTAATTTCATAACATATCAAAACTAAAATAACACTAATACTATAAACATTTTGGGGCAGGAAATGCCCTGAAAAACAACCAATTCAGTACCACTTTACATATCACTAAATTACTTTACTTAACTATCACTAACAACGCAAAAATTTACATTTTAAAACATTTTTTTTTGGACTATCATAAACCCATTTCAAAACATCATACATACTGTGTTATGCACAAATTACACAAAAAATATATGTTAGTAAAGAGAGGTAGGAAATATATATATATATTCACCAAGTTCGTACATGTATATAACATCAGCACGCGGGAGATATTTATAAACAAAAAAAACCGCCGATGTATAGAACGTTGCGCGGCTGGGCCAGCTTGATCTAAAAATCCACTTCTCAAACCCCTTTTTTCAAACCTCAAAAGATCAACTAAAATAACATATGTATCATAATAAATAAACGCTAAACAGCTAAAAATAGCACATCATTTCTAATAGACAATTATCACGTGCAAATGTACGTACCTGGCTGTAAAAATAAGCAGGTACACAACACAGGCCTGTAGCTGGAAAATAAATTAAGAATTTAATCGACACAATTCGTAAAAATCAACAAAATTACTTTCCTATCAGGAGTACCTGTCCTTCCATCTTTTCGGTACGACTTTCCCTCCAAAAATAATGTTGGCTGTTGATAAACACTCAAATGGTCACGTGATCTTAAATGTGTGGAGCGGAAAATTTTCCGGCACTCTCCGCCGTACTTCGGGAAAAAATTCGATTCTCTGACCATTTCATTATTGAACAAGGGGGTGTCGAATGCATAGAGGTACGATTATTCTCAAGCAATGTGAAAGGGTACGACACGTGACAAATAACGTGGGTAAGAGTCGGTTTGCTTCATATATTTGTTGCATGTTGTACATTTTGTTCGAATAATAAACACAGCGTACACTCCATCGTCCACAGTGACTTCCGCTTGCGAGCAAAATATACACCGTAAAACGCAGAACAAGGCTGAAAAACAGGTAAAACATGTCAAAATAAATAAATCATTGGTTTATTTTACTTATATGTGTGGTACTGACATAAACTAAATTATTCATTAATCAATATTCTAATGTGCAAAACATATATTTTCAGACAAAATGCGGTTTCTCATTCAGATTTTTCTCGAAAAAAATCAAAATTGTTTGCATCAAACGACGATTTCAAAGCTTTTAACTTAATATTTGAACAAATCTTTTTATGCTATCGAGAATTATGTTCTAAGCACCAGAAAATTAAAAAATGTTATTTGTAAACGTCTTGGTTGCGAAAATATTGACAATAATTTAGCAACTGTTGATGTTCCCTCACTGTACGGTTGCTTGCTACCTCTCTGTACGGTTGCTTATGAGGACTTGAAAAAAAAACTGTACGGTTGCCTGGGAGCAAGCTACAATTTTGTTTACAATTTTAAAAACACAATTCTTGAACAGTTGGCCCATTTTAAAAGGTAACAATGGCATTGGCCATGCATTTAAACCAAAATTAAAATAAATGTGGGTTTAATAACTAATGTATGTCAAACTTTGTGATGGTAAATGAGACTCTAATATATACTTTAAGTGATTGAATTTAACTGCAGTTAACGTACATATTTACATGACATGATGTTCAATGTATATTTAACGTTATTGTAACTTCTCTTTTTTTGTAGGTTTAATACTAATCATGGAGACATATATGTGCATCTATTGTGATTTTAGAGTGTAAACAGTTCTGTGAATTAATAGATCATGTGATTATAAGACATCCTGACGAGAACCTGAAAATAAGAATTATATTATCAAAGGGCAAAGTGTCAAAGTCATAGCGATTTGACTGATTACTACTTTAGAATGTAAAATAAAAAAGAAATAAAGTTAATGATTTTTATTATGTTTGGCTCTTTATGCCTATAGAGCACTGCTTTTTTGCTTTTTTCTATTGCAGCAACAATATATTTGAGAGCGAAGCGTAAACATGCTAAAAGAAAAAGCGGAGAAATATCACAACCGGCATTGTCAGGACGAGGAGTTCAACCTGTGCGAGAATATCATAGATTAAATGAAAATATGATAACCGCAGAAAAAAGATACGGTGGTTTGTCGGACATCTAATAATGACATACTGGCAAACTGTGCACTGACAATATTTTAATAAGTGTTTAAAGAGTTTAATTATTGAACGAAGTGATGCAAAGGACTTTCTCCTACAAGCAGAAAATGTGTCATGACTATGCTTTCACAGTAAACTATTTGAAGTCTAACTTAACTACGGTAGTTCTGAAAATGATGATATGGATACAATAATAATATTTTGACCTCAGTGAGTTAGAAGATACTTAGTTAGTAGGTGTTGTTTTATCAAGACACCGGTTGAAACCTGACTAGCTCATAGTTTAGGTAGCACTCCACAGTTAATTTCAAGTTCCTGCCGTCAATGTCCTACAAGCAATACGTCTAATAATTCTGATACCAAACTACACAACCTGGAAAAAGAAAACACATTTTGTTGACAACATATATGACATAAGATTGCAAATCTACAAAGAAATTATCCCATCTGCAATACACAGGCAGTCAAAAAATTTGCATTTCATTCCGTTGAAGCCCAAAATCTACAGTGGCCCGAGACCCAAAACAACACATTTCGACCCTCTGGCAAAAAATATCTGCAAATATACAGGCTAAAGGAACACCGTCTCTGCTTTAGCAACTCCCTATACATGCAAAATATCACAAAGAAACTAGTCCTCAACCAGGTAGATTTTTTGCTACTGCTAAAAGTTTGTACCCCCCTGTAAAATGACTTCTTTTTACCGTGCATGCTGTATAAAAGGGTTGTCGCTTTGTATCAACACACTCAGTATTATTCCCTATCAACACACTCAGCGCTTTTCCTGTTGACTCCGCCCAAGTCACGTGACATAGTATCACTTCCTGCCTCTTCTAACTATTTCCTAAAGAGCGGAAGTATTAAACCTTAGTGAAAAATCATTTAATGTAGCGTTTATTATAAAATACATAAAATACATGATTTATTGAAATTTAGATTAAATAATGAAATGAATAATTTGCTTTCATTTTTCATAATAGAAATATTTTAGTTGTTATTAACAAATCTGTAATTAAAATGACTTTGATAATAGTCTAGTTTGCGTATAACGTTACTTAAAAATATTGATTAACTTCGCAAAAAGTCAGGGGCGGATACAGTATGGTTTCCTGGGGGGCTGACATATGGGTGGAAGATTTTGACAAAAACTAAAGCAACAGGCGAAAATTGTGCATGTGACCAAAAAAAAATGTAATAGATGTGTTTATATAGCTCATCTTGATGTGATGAGTGGCAATGCACTTTCGCTTTATATATGTGTATGCTAATATTTTAGATGATATGAAATTAAGAAAAAAATA
>NW_026861774.1:0-18644 GCF_026571515.1 Ruditapes philippinarum | reverse complement strand
TTCCTTTCCCCTTGAATAACAGTTGAATCACCCTTTTAGGATATGAGTCCTGCTTTTAAATTTTTCTTTTGACTTATATCTGTGATTATGCAGGCTTCATAACCTCAGATCCACTTTCAAAAATTCCATTTTTTTATTTAGTTCCGCCCATTGTTTTTCTCGTTTATGGCACACGCATTTTTTTTTTACTTGGGCGACCATATGCCGCTTTTTCATGGAATGACACGTGTCCACATTGAAGGTTCCATTGATAACCGCCATATGAACACATTCTGCGGATGTTTCAAAATTCTAAATTTTACCAGTTCATGTTAAATGTTGAATTCTGCTTAAGCCGGTGCTAGGGTGCGTGGACGGTAGTTTGCACTTGACAGAACCGTCCATGAACAGGCTCAATCAAACCGAGCCTGCAACATTTTCAATTTTGCCGCGTTGGGCTTTCTTTAGGGATTCTTATTTCTCTCTATTGTTATGAACTAAGCATAAAATCCTTAAGGCTTTACAGTTTGAAGCACATATATAACCTGTCTGCAAAATGCCTGATTTTGAATAGCTTGATGAAACTGCCCCTGAGCTACCACTGATTTGATTTGTTTGTGTACTCGAGCATCTAGCTTACATAATAAAGAAGTGTACAATTGCACTTCTCCCCTATTATGAAAGATTACACAGAAATCTAAAGCTTTGCCCTCTAAAATCTAGCATTACGCACCAATTTTATCTCCATTTAACCACTGAAACTTCTCGGTATACAACAGAAACTTGAAAATGATAGCCTTCAAGCAGCCATTGCTATCAAATGTAAATTCCTAGGCATTGTTTCTAGTGATCTTTTTACTTGGCTGCACAGGTTTAACTGATTCCTATCCACCATGAGAAAATGGATCTCACTCATCAGCCCCCATGATATGATCCCATTGTCTCTCCAAACAGACAACAGGGACCTAAAGTCAGCAGGAATATCCTGGGGAACCCTAGTTGTGGTCAACATAAGCTTGTCATACCTCATGAGTTCGCCTCCCACCAAAGACCTAAATTCTTCTGGTCCAGTTGACGAATAGCTGCCCCTGGCCCCTTCAGTCTATATTTTAGTCAGAAAATGAGTGATCCCGGGATTAAAATGATCTATTCGAGGACCCTTCCACAAACCCTTCCCCTTTAGAAGCTCCAGGGAGTCTCTCATAATCCTCATTTGGTGAAAAATCTGTCATATCTTGTTCCTTAGCTGTGAACTTGTTAAGACATATTGCAGACAAAATATTCCCCTAGTCCCCTTTATAGATGTTTGATTGATCATGTCCGTTTTATTTTTTTCATAGGATTTAACATGTTTTTGTTCGATCTTTCGAACAAACAAATATGATGTTTGCCCTTTTTGTTCAAACGATCAAACAAAATATATGTTTGTACGATGGACCAAAAAAATGTATTTTATATTTTTTAAAACAGTTTGAGACAGAAATTTTCCAATACAGTGTCTGGACATTTTTTGTTTGATCGATCAAACAGAATGTTCATTTTAAATTTTTCATTTGATTTAACAAGTTTTTGTAATGAAATTTTGTTTGGTCGATCGAACAAATTATATTTTTCTTTGATTGACCAACTTGATTGATCGAACAAACTGATAAGATGTTTGCCCTTTTTGTTCGATCGATCGATCAAACAAAATATATATTTGTTTTCATTGGATATTACAAGTTTATTTAATGAAATGAAATTTTGTTCGATTGACCGAACAAACAGATATTAAGATGTATTGCTTTTTTTGTTCGATCGATCGAACAAAATGGTTGTTATATTTTCTAGTACAAATTTACCAAATTGAATACAGAGTCTGAACATTTTTGTTCGATCGATCGAACAAAATTTTTAATTTAAATTTTTCATTTGATTTAACAAGTTTTGGTAATGAAAAGAAAGTTTGTTCGATCTACTTTTATTCCTAACCTTTCTGGAACAATGAATTTATTCAAGTAATGAATGTATCCCATATCATCAGGTATAAGTATTTGTAAAGGATTAACATTTTCCTTCAACCTATTGTAGTTATACATACCACATTTATGTTGCGAGCAAAAAGTTTTACGACCAGGACTTAGTGGTCTAGATAAAAATTGCATAAGTGACTTGGTTTCTTCACTATGATTTCCTTTTTCCAGTTGATTTACACATGATCTAAGTTTGGCTTCTGTCTGTCTGTGTGCATAACACAAATTAATGCGGTGAGGAAACATATCATCAAAGAAATTAGCCTCAAAACAGTACTGCCCTCTATCTCCATACAGCTCATCCTTTATAGGGGGCAGCTGGTAAAAATCTCCGCTTTTGTATTGCATGCCACCAAAGTGGCTACATTTCAAATGCCTGCAAATATGTTCAACATTTTCTAATGTTCTACAACTAAACATTGAAACTTCGTCGATAGATAAATAAAATGCCGGTGCTCTTGTGTCATCAAACCTTTCATCTGTGTCAATCAACTCTTTATAACCTAATCTTCCATCCTCAAGTCCTGCAAATTTGTGCAATGTTCTTGCACCCAAACCTTGATATTGTAGACAAGCTATACCGGTATAGCATGTTAATGATACACTTTTACCTTTAGATCTAAGAGTCTTAACGCATTCCTTGACAGTAAATGTTTTGCCAGTACCATCTTGACCAGTTAATATCATATTATGACCTTTAAAGACATAGTGTAGACAACTTTTCTGCAATTCATCCAATTTATTTTATTTTTTTTAATTAAAAAATTGTAATTTGGCGCTCAGGTAAGTAAAAATTACTGTCTTCCCTTTCAAATACGGGAATATTCTTGAAAGAATCGGGCAAAGTTAAGTGAATACCATTGATGTAGTCTGTTTTACTATTTAAGGTATTAGCACCCTAATGCATTACCAATGCATTACCTCCGCGTTGAAGAGTATTCAAATAGGCTAGAATTACTGTTAACTACATTGAAAATGAGGGCCATGGGTTCAATCCCCAGAAGGGTCAACTTTTTTTTTCTTTCTTTTTTTCTTTTAACATTATTTATGTATCTCTCATGTCCCATATGGAAAGAAAAAAGTGTTTAATTTTGAATTTTAATTTATATAGGTATTTATTGGCTAAATTATGCTAAATCTAGTAAATAAATATGGTACCTGATATTTTCAAAGTGTAATATAATCAAAAAACTAGACGGTAAAAGTATTTCATATTTTACAAGATCAACCAATATACTTTTTTAAAAAATTTAGGGAAACTTTGAAAACAGGCACTCATTTGGGTAAATTTTAAGATTTTTTGAATTAGGCTCCCTTAGTAGAAAAATGGTCAGACATGTGGTAAAAATGGGTGGGGTAGGGTAACATTTTATACAGGTTTCATAAATTTTAAGTAGAAACCATAATTTTGCTTATGTGGATTGTTAGCTGAATGGTACTATTTGTTTCTTACCCAAAAATTCATGGAAAACATTTTTTCATTAGAATGTTATTGCAGATTATTTTTAAAGGTTCCTCATTTTCTAAAAAAAGGGCCCTCATAACATCCTAGCTTGAGTTCAGAAAAGTGGCCATAACTTGATTTCCATACGGTAAACTTTGTTTAAATTTTGCATACAGGCGTACTTTAAGGTATACATCTGACCTATGATGTCATTTCTTTAGTTCCTGATAGTGCCCATTAGGGTCCTTATACCTTAAATTTGAGACCAAGTAAGTAAACATGACTGGTTTCACGTAAGTGTGGTAAAGCGAATGAGAAACGGGGGAATCATATCCGGAGCGGTACGGCTACCGGATTTTTCTCCGTACTTCCGTTGCGAATAAAAATGGCGAGCAACGGATAAAAATGGCGACTGAGCTACATTGTGTTTTTAGTAACATCGGAAAAAATAACGGTTTTAGAAAAGAGACATCTACGTTAAAAAAATTGTTACAGTGAATTATATTTGAGTTCTACAAACCTCTCAACGGGTTATCCCGAAACCAAGTGCCTATGTCAGCTATGTATACATGTAGAACAACACGAATGACATCGACAACAGCAACCATATCAACAACAGCAGCATCATCAAAATAGCAATGAAAGCAACAAAAATACAGCCACCACCACCACCGCCACCATCAACAGCAACAACATAATTTCAGCAGTAGAATATCTTGACTTTTTCAAGTTTACCAAACTTTACAACTGGTAGGAAAGGAACCAAAATTTTGATAGAACAATTTTTATTACAAACACCCACCCCCCCCCAAAAAAAAAGCATACGTGCGAAAATGTGTTCTTTTCCCCATTTTTGTACTGGAAACAAGTTCTGTCAGATAACTTGTACGCCAAATATTATTTCAAATGAAAACAAAAAATATATCTAGAGATCTAACATGTTTAATTAAGGAGTCTCCTTAGTTAGATTGGGACAGCCATTTTGAAAAATCTTGAAATGGTTCTATTTTAAGATCCGTTGATAAAAGCATGTACACAATTCAGACTGTCGCTGGTAGACACTACAGTAACCTTTCCGGTAGAAGTATTATGTAGACAATGAATAACAAAAACAACATCAAAACAAAGACAAACAAAAAACATTAAAAACCTAAACATTTTTTAAATAAGTAGCGTTAATATACAAATTGAAGCTATCTTTTACACTTTCAAAAAGTATCGTGTATAAATAAGTTCCAACCACAACTTTGATAAGAAATTAATAAAAATGGCGTAAATGACGCACGCACACACGCACAACAACAACAAAACAGTATATATAATTTGGAACTATCATCAGTTGTTAAAAGAAGAAACGAAAGAAAGACCCCAATTGTGTTTGAGCACACGCCTGATGTAAACTCAGGTAACTACCTGAACATAAATACTCTTTTGATAGGATGACGTTATGTAGTTTGACATTTTTAGTAAAAAAAAAATAAATTTCCTTAATTGCTTAGATGAGAGAACAAACCAAACGGAATGAAGAAAAAGAAAAGGAACGATCCTAGACAACATATAATCATATGCATTTATCGTGTGAAATAGTCCATGTTGCTTCCTACAAATCTGAGGTTATACATTACTATGTAAGGAAATATGAAAGGCGGAATGCAATTACCCGGTACTTCCTGAGGATTCGCTCAACACCAACTTCTTTAATTAGACATAGAAAGTACAATTGTATTAGTTAAGACAGCTGGAATAGAATATATCATTCCGGAGGATGAAAAGAGAATATGTAATTTCTGTGAAAGGTTAATGATTCAGACATTTGATGGTTAAGGGCAATCGGAATTATAGAAATAAGTAAACGCCATATCTTATCCCTATATTTCTTTTTTTTCTATGGTCTCTATAATTAGGATTTCAGATGAGATCACATTAAAGAACATTTAAAGAAAATTGCATGCATGTCATAACCTGTACATACAATGGGTTTGCTTTTTTGTTAAATAGTATCTTCCTATATGCCCGATATGAAAATATTGCTTTCTTAAAAAGTTATAAGTAAAACGTTAAGGTTATTCATTTCGTTATTACAACTGTGATCTTCTAAATGGCGATGTCGTGATGTACTGGCAGGAACAAAGTTTAACATACACAGACAAAAAGGTACCAAAATACTTAATATTACTATTGAAGTAATATTGTGGCAATGACTAAACGAAAGTACTTCAAAATAGTAATTTCAAGTGTTATCTGTATATTGTAAAGCTCAACAGGTGATTACTCAGAAAACTAGACATCTTAGATGTCATTGTTCTCGTACAAAGGCTAAAAGGAACGATTTATGAAGAATCTTTTTTGCCGTAGGACATTCAATATTTAAATGCAAGACTACAAAGGAAGACTTAAAACTTTCTTTCGAATGTCATTGCATAATATTATCCCTCGCTTTTATGTAATGTTAATTTCCCGTAGGCCACTGGGAGTTATTCATACTGTTACTGCAAGCGTACCACCTGAAAAAGACATTTGTACTGTAACAGTATATTTGCACAGTCAGTTTAAATAGTATAAAATTTTGCCACGTGGTTTATTTTCTAAAACCCAGAAAATTTAGTTGTTTGCAACTACTGTAGAGTGCTTTCCGCGTCTTAAATATCTTCTGGTTGAATAGGCAAAACGTAAACATCCTTCTCCTTCGGGAGTAATTACATACATTATCTATCTGTCAAAATCGAACAAGCTGACAATTAACGCATGCAAGGAAAGATTATTTATGAATTTAATCAGTGAAACCTGACATTTGATACCATCGACTTTCGTAACTACATATAATCAAAAACCATTTGAAATTGTGAAGAAAATTCTGGATACAGTAGGATCAGATTTCACAGATCACAACTGTTTAAATGGGTTTGTATTTTGATTTCTAATTGAAACACAGCTAACTGTATGTTTACGACTGGTAGACATCATCATTTGCTTAAAGAGAATACAAGAAACATAACTTCTCAAGCACACGGTAAGGACAGTTGAGTTGTTGTTACTCTTCCTTCATTTTTGTTTCAGGTAGATTTAGTTGAATCTTCAGATCATCTAAGTATTTGTTCGGAGTAATAAAATAAATAACACATGAGTTTAAGAAAAGCGGTAAAATATTATCCCTCGTAAAAACACTGTTAGCCGAGGCGTAGTTCTTCCTTCGGGATGACATTTTTACTGTTACCCACAAACCCATCTGCTATTTATATACTATAATTATAAATAAGGTATCATCATAATATTATTACAATTTCAAATAATGTTCCAATGACAGTTAATAAAACGCTTTTTGAATAATGTAAGATATATTTTACAGTACACTGTACACTATATTTGTCTAAAAGTTTAAATGCACGTACAACTAGATTATAAAAAAAGCAGGAATGGTACATATGTGTAAAAAAACTTACATGCTATAAATGATATTGTTACAGGTGTTGCGAACTTATTTACTCTAATATATATTTAGTAAACACAAAAATTCAGCTAAATCTGTTTACATTGCGAAAAGTAATTGTTAACTGACACTAAATAATTTGTCTACACTTCACATTGTCGTGTATACATAAACGGTTTTGTTTATAGCATATACATGTATAATATATGTATATCATACAATCATACACATGTTTTCAAAATAAAACACTGACTCATTATAAATGCTTTATTATTCTACCCCGTTTTATTAATCTTTTATGACGTTAAATGTTGTAAAATATATATATTTACTTTTTGTCTTGCTAAAGCCGTGGTTTGTTTCACCCATATATCTTTAAATGAAACCTACTTTTCCTTTGCAAACAACATCCGAAACAAGAAGTATCTTAACGACGAGGTTAAAACTACTTTTACTTGCATAATTTATTCCGGAGTTTATCATGGTAATTAATGATTAAATCAATGAAACACTGCATGATATCTTTCCAATTGAACTGTCATGTTTATGTAATTGTATCTTACACTAACGGTTTAATATATGCTTCGTTAATGTTCAAAAATATATAGAAATTATGAAATTAGTATCAATGTATAACATCGATAATCATTTAACACCGAGAGTACCAGAAAAATACGTTTTTATATAAAAAATTTGATGCCTTTCAGCATTTTAATATACATGCGTTGTCGTTTCTCGTTATTTTGGGCAAAACTTATAAAATGTCAGTTATAACTAAACACATTCTTATCTTAAATAAGGTTTTCACTAGAGAATTAATGAAATTTTAAAAGCTGTGTAAAATAAAGTAATATGTTTTATTGGAAGAAGGAAGCACGATACATAGATCTCATATATCCGAGAAATTTTACTTGAAACTTTGTTATCGAAATTCCTTTAGATTAACTTAAAATCAAGGCGTTAAATAGTTCTTCTTAGACGGACTTCATCCGATAAAAGGCATAAGTTTGAACCTACCTACTTGTATGGAAGAAACAGTAACACTTAATTTGCAGAGCGTAACGTATAGAATATGAAATGAATTGATTGAACAACTAGTACTTGTATGCTTACTTATCTATACTAAACAAAATTAATATGGAACTTTGATATTTTGTTAGATGTGTTCAAAAACATTCAATGGTTTATTTATTATTCATTTCCTGTCTAAATATGCTGTCCTGTTAACATATATATATATACCCCTTATGTAGGAATTACACAATTATGAATATAAATATGTCAATAAGGAAAACACATTTGACACATTTTTCTGTTACTTAAAGTGAATCTATAAATATTTTTGTATAAGGCTAGACGGATATCAAATCTTATTATTTATTCCTTTATCAAATCCAGCTTTAACTTCATAAACACATTTCTCCTGTAGGAAGGGCAATTATGTCTTTAATAGTGTTGTAATAATGCATTTAGATATATAGCATATGACAAGAAAATATTTAATAATGTATTCGCCATAACTTTTGTACAGTACACAGGTACATTTTGTAAAAAATAATTAAATAATGTTTATAAATTTTTCAGGTTAGTGATACGTTTTTGTTATGTATTTTATAGTAATGTAATTTGTACTTAATCAGATTCATAATGTCAGTAAATGATATCAAGGCAGTGAATGGAATGTCAACATACATCTGTAAATGTCAATTTTGCTATTTCACTTTATTTTTCTTTGTTCAAAACTGTTAGAGTAAAAAATGAAACATATAATTTTATCTATAACAACCAAACTGATTCAAAAGTCTGCAGAAAGATAGTAGATCAGGATTTTGTTTACAGATCATTTTTATATGGCCAAGAAGCCATATGTGTAACTGACATAATGTTAAATGTGACAGCTGAAACTGAATGAATGGTACCTGGTGAGTGGAAATGGTATTTTCACAAATACAACACAGCACTTAATGTTGTCCTCAAACGGTATCAGGAAAATGGATCAAAAGTTAAATATTACGCTGCGTGTGCTTTGTCTGTATAAGCTCTCCTTTTAAGTTAGAAATAAAGAAATTTACACGAGATATTACAAATGATATTTGATAGAAAATGATCTCGTACATTTGATAATTATCCCTCGCTCATGACAAGTAACATACGGTGCAACATGTTTACATTGTTTATTTATCTTGCATTGTATATTTTTTTAGGCTTTTGTAGTCTATATCTTTAAAAGAATAGCATAACATACATCCAGTTATATTAGCCTCTGGTAAAGGGGAATTGCACAATTACTTACTTACTCAATTATTTACTCAATAATATCAGTGATGATTGTATTAAACGCATTGTGTACACACATAAAAATGATATAAATTCAAAAAGACATATTGGACTCATATTTGGGATATGAGTTGGGGAAGAACACAACAATCACATTGTTTGAAGAGCGCCTTCAGCTTGAAACGTTGTTTTGACATGTGTCTGCAGAAATGGAAATCAGCAATAATTAACTGTACCCTAGAACAAATGCATCAACATATTTTTATCTCATTTTATACATTGTCCTTAGAAAATAAACTCATATAAAAAGACAGTGGTACATTATCCGCAGAACGGACAGGTACAATGCGTTTCGTCGGAGGTTTAAAAGATAGGGGAATTATTCCCCTATCTCTCTAGCTCACTATGTCTCTCTCTCTCTGCATGTAAATTTGTTACTGAAAAAGTGCCTTTAGGTCGACCCCCGGAAAAAGGACATCTGGAATTTCCTTTTTTTATTATGGAACGCATTACATATGGAAAAAGAAAATTAGTATTGATGTGCCAATTATTTCTTATAGTTTGAACTCGGTTGAATATATTAAATTTTGTGGATATATTTCTTAGATAAACATTTTAATATGTTGAAGAAAAAAAGAATCAATGATACCAGTACATCAGAGTGTGCACCTTTTCTGATATAACGCTTAGAAGACTAAGTAAGGTTTTTATAATAGTTAATTTTATAATTTTAAAATAATAATTATTTAAATAATTTTTAATTGCTTCACACATTATGTGTACCTATCTTTTCGCCGCCCCTGTCCACTCCTGGTTTTGGTTTGATGCCCTACTTGGGGGGCTACGTCGTGTGAAATACTTTTTAAAGTGCCCTTAGTTTTTAAGTTAGGACTCGGTAAAACATATTAGATTTCGTGGCAATATTTCTTAGATAATGTGTTTAATATAAAAACCAATCAATGGTACATCAGAGTGTGCGTTTTTTGGGACATAATGCTAAGTATTATTGAATCTATGAGGCAAGCATTTAGTAATTTTGCTAAAACCCGAGTATTTTAAAGCAACTCAAAAATTATTTTACATGTATCTAAAACCAATATTTAGGAGGAAAATTTAAAGTAGCGTATATTGAGGATAATTTGTGAAAAGAACAATTTATTTCTTTGTGAATTTTTGTGTTGTAATGTATGTGTCTGCAGTGTACAGATCTTATTATTTATATAATTATTGGAATTCGTTATTATCTTACTCGTAGCAAAGCTTATCTTGTGTTTTTTTCTGTCAGTTTAATATTTGTTTTCTTTATAAATCTCATTATTAGATTCAATCAATTAGTTTCTGCAAGTTTTATATACGAGGTATGGTCACAAAGTTCCTGGACCATGGCTCTACTGTTCACATCTTTCTATTATTTGCGTACAGGAGTTTATAAAGAACAAACATCGGAATACCCTTTATATACTGTAAACAAATCCACATATAATATGTTTACAAATAACCAATTCCGTAAAAATAACAAGTAACAAGGGGTGACTCATCGCACGCTTACAATAAAACAAATGACGTTCATGACGTCGCAAAATTAATAAATGATGTCATAAGCGTCCTTGATGTTGAAAGTACTCTTCCGAGGGTTCCGTGAAATTGGGTTATGCAATAATTACCAGATTTTGATTGTAATAATAGAGCGAGAAGGAATGCAGCCACTTCATTTTATATGCCCAATTTGTTGGCAATATTTAACGATCGCGTATTTATAGTTTTAAACAAGCGTCATATTTTTGACTTTGTGCTACTGACCACAGCCTTTCAAAACTTTTTTGTGCCCCCAATGATATCACTTAAATATCAATTGACGTTTTCCTGTATTTTCACTTTGGAATAACCGTTTCATTTAATGAAACATTGGTTTTAATTGAAAATATGTAAGAACATTTCAGCGTGTGCCGATGTTGCGTTGCCATGTTTATTGAAGTGCACACAGCTTTTGAAGGGAGCAAACTTTTGCAATAAAAGAAAAACTCACTTTCAGAAGTAAAGACACTCTTTTGATTCATTTCAAGTAAGTTTGTTTTATGAACCAGGTAAAAAAGGAAAGCAAATCTACGGACTTTTTAATATACCTCGTATGACAATTGCTTTTATAAATGATATTGCAAATGTCACCAAGTTGGTTTTGCTTTAATGCGCCCATAGATTTTCCAATTTACTAGTATTTTAAATCATATACACAAGACAAAGGAACACGGGGATGTCAGACTGATTTGTTTGTCTGTATTTAAATTTGTTTAACCACTGAACAGGTTTTTATACAAGAAGATCGCTCAGAGGGAATTTAGCATCAGAATAATATGAAAAGATTAGTCAAGTGGAATAAAGTATAACCATATACGTCATATAATAATACAATCTTCCATAATTTATAGAGTACAACAACCTAAGCGTATGGAGACCTTAAGTTATAACCCGATATTGGCCAAAACCTGTGAGAAAATATTTTGACAATGTTGTGATAATATAAGCAAAATCTGGCTTTCTATTGCAGAAGGGAATCTGTCTTCATTACAGAAGGGACCTTGTTAAACAAATTTTAGTTTAGTTACAAGATAAATTTTGTCATAATCATATCTTATTCATATATCATGAAATCTTTATATTTGTACAAATATAACTGAGAAAGAAATTGTTTAAAAATAGTAAATGAAAAAGTTTCAAGGCAAGATTATCATCACTAACCGACAAATTTGTCGTAAGAAGTCAAATGACACAAAGCACACGGGTCATTTGACAAAACCTTTTGTTGCATTCATGATTTTGTGAACCGTTCGATCTTAAAGATTCATAAGCGTTCGTCGATACCATAATATCATAAAAACGCCAGAAACGCCTAAATTCCACGGTCTTTACGCTTTTTACGCTATAGTTAAAACATAAACAAACGTCTGTAGGTAGAAAATGTTAAAAAGATAAGAAAATGGGACTAACAATTTTGCGAACATTATAACGAATGATTCCGAGTCGTGATCGGATTCTGTCGACTCGTTCTCATTGGCATAACGTATGCAATCTATTTCAAAATGCACCGCGACTTATCAACAACAACAAACGAATAAAAGAAATGTCATGTTCGTCTTCTTTGATAAGTATAAAATTGCTGGGTTTTATTTGGACATAGTTTCAGAAACATTCACCATTAGGCCAACGCAACTTTCAAAGAAGTCTAAGGATTGATTAAAAGTATTTTATCGCAATGACAGCAAATTAATTAATCTACTTGAACATAATAAGGATTTTATCAGGCAATTTCAACATTTATGGTTTTTTTTCTCTTTGAAATAAGGACAATTTTGTGGGATTTAATGGATGTTGCTACTTATGGGAAACTTTTCTCACGTTGTACAAAGACGTTGCATTTATCAAGATAATTATGAGAAATTTATAAATAAAAATATTTAAACTAATTTGGTTTGGTATATAACCATGGACATAACATTAAATTAATAATAGATAAATAATACTTTAATGTATAATTTAAGGCAAAGAAATCCATTCCACCACACTTTAGATAATTACGTATACGTATACGTTTTTCCCTGGAAATTGAAAAGCAAGATGGTGATAGTGTTTTAAACTTCTGAATTAAGTAATGTGTGTTTTAATTATGCATTTTGTATGACAAATAATGCCCAGTATCGAAAACGAAATTACAAGACAATTGCCACATCTACTTATTCAACATTGGTTATTATGATAACAATTTATAATAACAAAACATTTTTATTGTCTTGCTGGTTACATGATTGTCACACATAGTACTTTCTTTGTACGATTTCCGGATAATTCCATTGTCATTGTGTAAGATATTGTTAAAGACTTATTTAAGACATCTATAGACATACATTTATTATGAAAATATTTGCAGGATAGATAAATATCCTATATTTAGCCATTGAAAAGTGATAACAAATTTTCATTGAGTAAATATTAAGTGTCTTTATAGCTATTTTTTAAAAAATTCTTCAGTTCAGCATTGGAATAAAATATAGGTACTATAACACACACCAACCGTTAGAGGACAGATAACCATTACTTAATCAATCATTCTATTCAAAGAAATGGTGAGTGCATTAAGTTTACTTATAAAGCGTCCAATGTGTTATTACGTACGCAGAAAGAATGAATTTTTTTGTGTTAGTGGAAAATTACTGTTATTGCTGCGACTACGTCTGTTATTGGTGCGGCTATTCTGTTATTGCTTCTGTCGGAATAGTTGTTCCTGCTCATGCTGCTCACCTAGAACGGTCCAATTAAATTCCGAATTAATATTTTTTTATTTAATCACCTGTATTATCAATCTATAAATGTTTTTGCCTGTCTCTTAATGTTTTAAAATGATTTCTGTATGAATATCGTATGTAAGATGTGCCTGCTTACGATTGCTTATATCAATGCTTCAATTCAATTATTCTATCAATAAATGGAACATATTTTAATCACCTTATAGTGACTTATTATTTTATTAGGTCAATGGCTGCATAAACAACTAAGTGTCATGAACTAAATTGTGTATAAATCTTACATTAAAGCTTTTTGTCTCTCACTGCTGATTCATGTGGGAATAGAAGTTGATCAATTGCGGACATTACAATAATTACTTTTTAGTTATCCAGAAAAGTAGGTAATAAGGATCGGTCGCCGACATTTGACCTTAAAACAGAGATACAAATAAATGCGGCGTTTGAACGTACAACAAAATTGATACATGTGTCTTACTTGCTAAGTATAAGCAAATATGTGTTTTTTCCCCCTAGGAAAATTGCAGTTGAATATTGTTGTAAAATATTATGTTTGCTCGCCAACATAGCTATTATTTTTCTTTTTTGTCATATTTTGATAATTAATCAAAATTCAATGAAAATAAGTAAGATTAAATCATGAAATTTACCAGAAATGTATTTTGATTCCCCAAGTTTTTCACAATTATGGCAAAAGACATCAAGTGTTTTGTGCCCACCGTGTCTGTTACATCGTAATGCTTTTTGATTATTTGTTGTTTTTTTCCTGGCGTTTGGGTTATTTATTTAAAATAATATTATTAAAATTGATAGATATTTAGAAGTTAAGTTTACATCTAAACAGACATAATTATGAATGGTCTCGTTAGTTTCTTTGTCTAAACACTAGTTAATATACAGTTGTTTGCTGTTCTCTGGATCTTCTATATCTATCAATATATTAACATTAAAATGCCACTACAATAAATAATCAATCCATACATTGCTTTTGATAATTTAAATGTAGCAAACTGCATTAAAACTTAATCACATTTTACATGAAAAAATATAACCACTGTCTGTTTTTAATCTTTATCAAGCAAGACCACGTTCTTGGCTGAAGGTTAACTTAAATTTTATTAGTGCGTGTAAGGTTTTTCTATTATCTTCTAAAACAGGTTAAGAAAATGCTGATTTCTCTATAGAATAGAAGTAATTATTTGCAAAAAACAAAGTGTGTATTTTTGTATCTTTTAATGTACTAAGATGACACCAATATTAACATGAGTGACAGGAAACATAATTGTTGCGTGCTTATTAGTACGATTGTCACGAACATTTAGAATGCTGGCAACACAAAACACATAACAACTCTTTGCCATTTAGAGAAGGTTCAATGAATTTAGAGAAGGTTCATTGAACAATAAATTAAAAAAAGCTAATAATATAAATATCTAGACTAAGTTCGACATCATGTGATAATGACTTTATGTACCTTAATTATGATTGTCATGGTTTAATAGCGTTTTTTTTAATATTCAGTTTTGGGGCGTCCATGTCCGAGTGGTAAAGTTTGTTGACTTCAAACCACTTGCCCCTCACCGCTGTGGGTTCAAATCCCGACAGGGACTTTGGATTCTTTCATGTGAGGAAGCTATCTAGCTTACGGAACGTCGGTGGTTCTACTCAGGTGCCCTTTCGTGCCTGAAATAATGCACGGAAATGCACCTGAAGTCTTCCTCCACCAGTAAAGCCGGAACGTCGCCATATAACCTATAATGTGTCGATGTGACGTAAAACCCAATTTAACAAACAAACAAATATTCAGTTTTAAAAGGAATCAATATATGTTTAATATAGTGTATTAGAGAAATAATCTTAATCGTCACAAAAGCTTTGCACCATTGGAGAAGAACATTCAAGTACTTTACTTCTTGAAACGACATGGTAAAATGGGCCATTTATAAAACCATCTTTGATTGTCGATATATCATGTTTTGTGCTATAGTGACTCTTTATGTTAGATGATAAAGATATGACAGATAAGTCTGGTTAATAACACTTAACTTTCAAAGCCATCACTTATTTTTGAATCCCTTATACGTCATATTATTCGAACTTATATCAGTACTTTTTATGACAAATATATCTTCTCTTTTTGTGTCACCCCTGATATTGGTATGCTTTAAATGAGTGAAAAGGAAGGATTATTACTTAAAACAATATTTTTCTTCATTTTATGTATGAACGCAATCACACATTAGGCATATATACCTCTTACTATACATGTATTATATTCTCAAAATAGCGTGATTAGTTTAAATTTTTGAATTACCTAGTGGTTCTGTTGTGTTTAAAACATTTTTATTGAACATTGTCTGCCAAAATTTTCTTCGTTACAATTCTTAGGTAATTTTTTGTGTCGTCTTTGATATAGTTCAATGTCAATATCTTAGTTTAAATAGCTTTTTATTCCTTGAAATTAATGCCTAATCCTGAAAGTGGTTTAGTAATTTCAATTAAAGAACATCCGTAACACCGCGTTAGATCCGATCTTATCAGTTTTGATGGCTTTACAGATTCTAATTCGAAATGAAAATGATTTGTCTGAAGTCAGTGTTGTTACATGTATATTTATCTGGCCAATCAGGATCATTGCTTCCAATTCTGTAAGTGTAATACCGCTTAAACTGGTACTACATGACCATGATGACATGAACTATCATGCGCACTGCATTATACATAATGTTGAGACTGAATAAAACCGGATTTCCAATTGTTACCAGTTTTGCTTGCTTTCATTGCGATCGATAGATCTCCACTTTAAAAGTTATAAAATATTTATGATACATTGGTAACATAAAAACAATATTATCAATAAAATCATTGAAATATAAATGAAGGTAAAACTATACATGCATTGTCATCAAAATGCCTTGGAATATATTTAAGTTTCTTTTTTTTCAAATTTAAGTGTAGCATTCGAGTACTACGCATGCGCGAGTTAATGTTTCAGTGACGTAAATACGAAATATTTACGTATTTAAGCCTTTCATATGCAAACTTTACATTTCGAAGTCTGCTAAAATTCTCTCAGTTATTTTAATTATATTATGCGCAAATGAACTAAAAAGCAAACATGTTTCCTCTATCTTTATTAGCTGTTTAATTGAAAAGAGTTCGTTCTACAGGTCTCTTTTTAATAATAGAGCTAATATGTTTTCGACATGTTTTAAAATTCTTAGGATTGCCAACAGCAACTTTCTAATGTTGCATGAACCTTAGTTCAGAAATCCTGTTATTTTAAACTGAAACAGCCACGTATTACCCAAACAGTGTATTTACAAATTGTATTTTAGTTAATAGAATTGAATTCCTATACCCATTTGCAGATATAAAATTTTATGTTATTATGGAAACTTTTGTAAAGGCAATATTGTAACATTGAATAAGATATCATTATTAAAGCATTGGTATTTTTAGGCTAATAGCCCTATCCAAAACAGGTTAACAGATAAATATGAAGGTGTTGAGTGTTAAGGTATACTTTATGAAAATATTTCTCCGTTTATTAACTTTTGATACTTATTAAAATATATAGAAATTTGAATTGTTTTGCTGAATGGTTAATAATTATATCAAGTTATGTAATTGTAGGAAGATCTCAATAATTGGAAATATAATCAGCGTTTTAAATCAATAGTACCAGAAATAACGCACATATACAGGAAACATTCAACATTTTGTGCTCCTTATCACCTAGTGCTAGCGGAAATAACTAGATATTTACAAAATAATACAGTGGATATCGCACTTCTTAGATATTTGGTATGTATGATATTTAAAATCAAACGTGATAAAAGATAAATGATAATTAACAGATTTAAGTACATTGTAGTATATCGTTTTCATCCAGTGCTAGTGTCAGATTGGTTTGTATGGTATTTAAAAATCAAACGCGTGCTTGTTAAATTGAGAACAGGTTAATGATAATCATCAGGATTAATCTCATTATAATTTATAATGATAAGATAAATCTAATTTATAAGCTTTTGTATAGAGGTTCAGTAGCGAAACTAAAGTTCTAAATTAAGATATTATTTCAATGGTAAAGAAATATGATGTATACCTACTTGAAGAGAAAATTGAACCTAAAATTAAATGTTCAATAATTATCATTTTAGACGAGGGTTGTCCGGAAAATTCGTAGACAAGGCTATAAAATAATTATAAGCAGTCATATTAATATGATGATTGAATATTTTGCTAAAGTATTTATCTGCGGCATATTTCTAAATTAAAAAAACATGATAAAAGAATAGTCGAAAAGCGCCGATCACCATGGTAACATGATCAACCAGACAGGTAGCA
This sequence comes from Ruditapes philippinarum, assembly GCF_026571515.1. Classification (NCBI taxonomy): domain Eukaryota; kingdom Metazoa; phylum Mollusca; class Bivalvia; order Venerida; family Veneridae; genus Ruditapes; species Ruditapes philippinarum. The sequence continues at coordinate 860 of NW_026861774.1, read as the reverse complement.
TTGCTGTTGAAATCGGAAGAAATTGAATAGCGGGTAAACATGAAATTATGTTGACGCCGTTGACGTCAAAGTGCTCCATGATGATGTATATATGTTGTGTGTAAATACTGTTAAAATACAAACGTATGTCACAGTTCTTTTTCACAGTAATTTTTGATAAAAGTGTTCGCTAGATATGTATATTTTTTGTTGACAAAATTTGTACAACGTATGTATTGTTATACAATAAAAAGATAATTTAAAAGAAGTATATGCACCCTTAGGAAAAGGAAAGGCATTTAACTTGTAGTTATATTGCAGTTATTTAGCAGTTTTTTCAAATAAATGCCTTTTTTACAATTTTTTGCCCTTCATCTTAATTTGTAGGATTCCATTTAAACAGCAGTTCTTAAAAAACTGGTAAAAACTTGTTGTAAAAAAACTTATGTCCAGCATTTTTTACCAGTTTTTCAACATTTAAAAATAAATGGTGATGTTAAACAATACTTACATTACCATTTTTTACAAGTTATTTTCTTGAACCATTTTTTTAAGCTAAAAGATTGTGACAGAAGCTGCAGTTTTTACAAGTTTTATTTAAATGCTTTTAGGAAAATATAATTCATGCACACTAATATTCACTTAATACCTTGTAGTGCATCATAGCAATATTGTATGTGTACAACTTGTATATATAATAAGCATATTATAACTATCAAAAGTACATCAAAAGTACATGTACATGTAAGGTACATCACATAACTAATATCATACCATGTTATCAGACTAATCCACTGTCATTTCTAATTATATTTGGACATTTACTTAAACAAAGTGGTCTAATAATAATCATTAATTGTAAGTTTGTTTCTTAATTTTGA